>NC_073647.1:51870756-52173786 GCF_029407905.1 Bubalus kerabau | reverse complement strand
GAAAAGACCCTGATGCTGGGAAAGATTAAAGGCAGGAGAAGGGGGGAGGATGAGATGGTTGGATGACATCACCGACTAGATGGGCATGAGTTTGAGCAAGCTTTGAGAATTGGTGATGTACAGGGAAACTTTGGCGTGTTGCAGTCCATGGAGTTGCAAAGAGTAGGATATGACTGATCAACTGAACTGACTGGCTGGCTGACTGAGTGATGGGACCAGATGCCATGATCTTAGTTTTTTGAATGCTGAGTTTTAAACTAGCCTTTTGACTCTCCTCTTTCACTTTCATCAGAAGCCTATTCCTCTTTGCTTTCTGCCATGGTTGGTATTATCTGCATATCTGAGGTCGCTTTCTCCCAGCAATCTTGATTCCAGTTTGCATGTCACCCAGCCTGGCATTTCACGTGATGTACTTTGCATTTAAGTTAAATAAGCAGGTTGACAATATATAGTCTTGACATACCCCTTTCCCAATTTTGAGCCAGTTGGTTGTTCCATGTCCATTTCTAACTGTTGCTTCTTGACCTGCATACAAGTTTCTCAGGATGTAGAAAAGGTGGTCTAGTATTCCCAACTCTTTAAGAAATTTACACTTTTTCATGATCCACATAGTCAGAGGGTTTAGCATAGACAATGAAGCAGTAGTAGATGTTTTTTTCTGGATCATAGTAAAAGAGTAAGAATTCCAGAAAAAATTAACAGTAAAAATGCATTTTATATATATATATATATATATATATATATATATATATATATATACACCACATCTTCTTTATCCATTTCTCTGTTGATGGACAAATAGGTTACTTCCATGTCCTGCCTATTGTAAGTAATGCCATTCTCCTCTTGAAGTACATCTGAGAACTGTCTATCAAGAGTGAACAGAAATTGGAATATACATGAGAACTGTGAAATGATTCATGCCTTAAAATTTATATAGTCATAATTTAGTCTAGAGTTCAATTCAGTTCAGTCATTCAGTCGTGCCCTACTCTTTGTGACTACATGGACTGCAGACAGCCAAGTTTCCCAGTCCATTACCAAGCCCTGGGTTTACACAAACTCATGTCCATTGAGTCAGTGATGCCATCCAGCCATCTAATCCTCTGTTGTCCCCTTCTCCTCCTGATTTCAGTCTTTCAAAGCACCAGGGTCTCTTTCAATGAATTAGTTCTTCACATCAGGTAGTCAAAGTATTGGAGCTTCAGCTTCAGGATCAATCCTTCCAATGCATATCCAGGACTGATTTCCTTTGGGATGGACTGGCTTGATCTCCTTTCAGTCTAAGGGACTCTCAAGAGTCTTTTCCAACACCTCAGTACAAAAGCATCAGTTCATTGGCACTCAGCTCTCTTTATGGTCCAACTCTCACAATCACACATAACTGCTGGAAAACCATAGCTTTGACTAGACGGACCTTTGCTGGCAATGTAATGTCTCTGGATTTTAATATGCTGTCTAATTTGGTCATAGCTTTTCTTCCAAGGAGCAAGTGTCTTTTAATTTCATGGCTGCAGTCACCATTTGCAGTGATTTTTAGAGCCCAGGAAAATAAAGTCTGACACCATTTCCATGGTTTCCCCATCTATTTGCCATGAAATGATGGGACTGGATGCCATGAAATTAGTTTTCTGAATGTTGAGTTTTAAGCCAACAGTTTCACTCTTCTCTTTCACTTTCATCAAGAGGCTTTTTAATTTCTCTTCAGTTTCTGCCATAAGGGTGGTGTCATCTGAATATCTGAGAATATTGATATTTCTCATGGCAATCTTGATTCCAGCTTGTGCTTCAGCCAGCCCAGCATTTAACATGATGTATTATGCATATAAATTAAATAAGTGAGGTGACAACATACAGCCTTGATGTATCCTTTCCCAATTTGTAACCAATCCATTTTTACATGTCTGGTCCTAACTGTTGCTTCTTGACCCGCCTATAGATTGCTCAGGAGGCAGCTAAGGGGGTCTGGTATTCCCATCTCTTGAAGAATTTTTCACAGCTTTTTATGATCCACACAGTCAAAGGCTTTGATGTAGTCAATAAAACAGACATAGATATTTTTGTGGAACTCTTCTTTTTCTATGATCCAATGGATGTTGTCAATTTGATCTCTGCTTCCTCTGCCTTTTGTAAATCCAGCTTGAACATCTGAAAGTTCTTGGTTCACGTGCTATTGAAGATTAGCTTGGAGAATTTTGAGTATTACTTTACTGACGTGTGAAATGAGTGCAAATCTGTGGTAGTTTGAACGTTCTTTGGCATTGCCTTTCTTTGGGATCGGAATGAAAACTGATCCTTCCCAGTCCTGTTGCCACTGCTGAGTTTTCCAAATTTCCTGGCATACTGAGTGCAGCACTTTCACAGCATGATCTTTTAGAACTTGAAATAGCTCAGCTGGAATTCCATTACCTCCACTAGCTTTGTTTGTAGTGATGCTTCCTAAGGCCCACTTGACTTCAGACTCCAGAATATCTGGCTCTATGTAAGTGATCACACCATCGTGGTTATCTGGGTCATGAAGATCTTTTTTGTATAGTTCTGTGTATTCTTGCCACCTCTTCTTAGTAGCTTCTGCTTTTGCTAGGTCCATCCCATTTTTGTCTTTTATTGTGCCATTCATTGCATGAAATATTCCTTTGGTATCCTAATTTTCTTCAAGTGATCTCTAGTCTTTCCCATTCTGTTGCTTTTCTCTATTTCTTTGCATTGATTATTGAGGAAGGCTTTCTTATATCTCCTTGGTATTCTTTGGAACTCTGCATTCAGATGGGTATATCTTTCTTTTTCTCCTTTGCCTTTCACTTCTCTTCTCAACTGTTGTAAGGCCTACTCAGACAACCATTTTGCCTTTTTGTATTTATTTTTCTTGGGGATGGTCTTGATCCCTGCTTCCTGTACAATATCACAAAATCTGTCCATAATTTTTTAGGTACTCTATCAGATGTAGTCCTTTGAATCTATTTGTCAGTTCTGCTGTATAATCATAAGGGATTTGATTTAGGTCATACCTGAATGGTCTAGTGATTTTTCCCTACTTTCTTCCATTTAAGTCTGAATTTGGCAATAAGATTTCATGATCTGAGCCACAGTCATCTCCCAGTCTTGTTTTTGCTGACTGTATACAGCTTTTCCATCTTTGTCTGCAAATATAATCAATCTGATTTCAGTATTGACCATCTGATGATGTCCATGTGTAGAGCTTACGCTTGTTTTGTGGAGGAGGATGTTCTCTATGACCAGTGCATTCTCTTGGCAAAACTCTATTAGCCTATACCCTCCTTCATTTTGTACTCCAAGGCCAAACACGCCTGTTACTCCAAGTATATCTTGACTTCCTACTTTTGCATTCTACTCCCCTATGATGTTGAGGACGTCTTTTATTGGTGTTAGTTCTAGAAGGTCTTGTTGGTCATCACAGAAAGATTCATCTTCAGCTTCTTCAGCATTAGTGGTTGGGGCACAGATTTAGATTACTGTGATATTGAATGGCTTGTCTTGGAAATGAACAGAGATCATTCTTTTTTTTGAGATTGCACCCAAACACTGAATTTCAAACACTTTTGTTGGCTATAGGGCTATACCATTTCTTCTAAGGGATTCTTGCCCACAGTAGTAGATAAAATGGTCATCTGGATTAAATTCACCCATTCCAGTCCGTTTTAGTTTAGTGATTTCTAAAATGTTGATAATATAATTAAGTATGTTAATTTTAACTTATTCCACTTCTGGTAATTTTATTAGTACTTCTGTGAAAAAGGAGATAAGATTCAGTGCTACCAGGTATATTTTAACTTCATTTTTTTTTCCCTATGAATATAATATAGGAGCTTGTATATTGGATTGGCCAGAGGCTTCAAATCATGTCTAACTTCACCTGCCTCCCTTGGGCTAGCAGAGGCAGTTAAGATTAAGGTGTACATGAAAATATATCACAGTATTTATTCAATAGCAGCTTATTTGGGCTTCCCTGGTGACTCAGCTGGTAAATAATCTGCCTGCAGTGTGTGAGACCTGGATTTGATTCCTGGTTTCAGCGGATCCCCTGGGGAAGGGAATAGCTACCCACTCCAGTATTCTGGCCTGGAGAATTACATGGAATATATAGTCCATGGGGTCACAAAGAGTCGAACATGACTAAGCAACTTTCACTTTCAGCTTATTTGGTCGAGTCATGATAATGGCTTAGAGCAATACTGGAGCACTGAACTGTGGTGGTTGTTTTTTTCTGAATCATAAAGATAATATGGGAACACAAATATGAGGCATTTCTAAATTCTAGATAATATATATACATATATATATGTATATATATACACATACATATATTCTTTAAAACAATACTCGACATCCTTTTTGAAGTATGGCTCAATAGATGAAATTTCTGTTTTCAATCAGTCATTTGCCTCAAAGGATTCAATAAAATGTGTTATATTACAATTTTGTTTTTCTAAAATAATAATCTTGTTTGGCTTCAAATTTTGAGTTACAAATGTTATGTTGTTCTTCTTTCCTTCAAATATTATAGCATTTTGGGGGGCGGTCCTAAGATGGCAGAGGAATAGGGCGGGAAGACCACTTTCTGCCCCACAAGTTCATTGAAAGATCATTTGAACCCTGAGCAAATACCACAAAACAATGTCTGAACGCTGGTGGAGGACACCAGGCACCCAGAAAGGCAGCCCATTGTCTTCGAAAGGAGGTGGGACAAAATATAAAAGATAAAAAGAGATAAAAAAGAGACCTGTGCTGGGGAGAGAGTCTTAAAAGAGGAGAGGTTTGCAAACAACAGGAAACCCTCTAACCAGCAGGTCTGTAGGGAGTTTTGGAATCTCAGAGGGCAACATAACCAGGAGGAAAAAAAAAAAAAAAAACCCACAGATTACATGCTTAACTGCAACTCCCAGTGGAGAAGTAGCCCAGATGCTCGCGTCCGCCACCAGCAAGAGGGGGCTGAACAGGGAGGTGCGGGCTGCACTGCTTAGGGTAAGGACCTGGCCTGAATGCCTTGAGGGCAATCTGAGGGAGCTAACTTGAGATAGCAACAAAAACTGTGGGATAGCCAGAGAGGAAAAGTAAAGAGAGAGAGAGAGAACTTTCCTGAGAAAAGCTCTAACCTAAGGCACTTCCGAGACCACTTACAAAAGAAAGGACTGAGCAAATATCAAAGGAGAGTTGGCGGGCTGTGGACTGGCCCATCCCCCGCCTGAGGCAAGGAGGCAGGCAGGGACAGCCAGTGCTGGAAGACAAGGGGCAAACTCAGCCCCATAGACTGCATCACCTACCAAACTGCAAGCGGGCTCCAAGTTGATAACCAAGTCTTCCTGGGATCCTGGACGGTTGACATCTGTCAGGAGGGTTGCAGCCAGAGATCAGTGCTCCAGAAGAGATGCATGGCACATCTGAGATGGTGCTTCTGCTGTGCACCCAGGAAACCTAGCTGCTGGGACCAGGGAGGTGATAAGATGCACTGCCCATCTGGGAAGAATGTGCTAACCAAGCACCTGGTCACCTGAGCTGCTTAGACCTGGGAAGGGCACAAAACGCAGGTCCAACTTAGTCTGTGCCTGTGGAGTATCCAAGCAGTATTCCTGAACCTTAGTGGCGTCAACATGGGAAGTGCACACAACCCAGGGCCCACCTTAGACACTTCCCTGGCAGAGCAACCTTTAGCCTAAGCAGTGTGGACTGGGAAAGCACACATGCCATGAGCGAGGGCAAACCCAGTGTGGCTCAGACACTGCAAGCATTCCCCACACATGCCAGTGATATTTGTTTGCAGTGTTCCTCCCTCCCCACAGCACAATTGAACAAGGGAGACTAAATAAATGACCACCTTTGCCCCCTTGTGTCAGGGTGGAAGTTAGATACTGAAGATACTTGCACAGAGAAAGCCAAAATAAACGAAGAAGAGGGAACAGCTTTGGAAGTGACAGGTGCAACAGATTAAAATCCTGCAGTTAGCACTGACTACATTGGAAGGGGCCTAAAGAGCTTGAGAAGAAGTATAAGGTGGAACAAGGAACTATCTGAAACTGAACTTACCCACACACTGCCCTCAACAGCTCCAGAGAAATTCCTAGATATATTTTATCATTATCATTTTTAAATTTCTTTTTAAATTCTACAGCTCCAGAGAAATTCCTAGATATATTTTATCATTATCATTTTTAAATTTCTTTTTAAATTCTTAAGTTCTTTATTACTCTATTATTTTTCATTTTTAAAACCTATTACCTTTAAAAAAGACACTATTTTAAAGCAAATTTCCTTTTTTTTTTTAAATATAACCTTCGTGATTTTGCTTTGTTTTGTTATTATATTTGTGAGAGTCTAACCTCTACTCTATATTTTTAATCTTTGCTTTTTGGTATTTGTTATCAATTCTGTACTTTTAAGAATTAAATCTTCAGTACTTATTTTTACTTAGGAATGTGATTACTGGCTTAATTGCTTTCTCCCCTTTTGACTCTCCTTTTTCTCCCCCAGGTCACCTCTGTCTCCTCCCTCCCCCTTCTCTTCTCTACTTAACTCTGCAAATCTCTTTGGGTGTGCCAAGCTGTGCAGAAAACGTAGGGAACTGGCCACAGGCTAGATTTATCTCTCTCCTTTTGACTCCTGCTCCCCTCCTCCTCATCACCTCTGTCTCATTCTTCCCTCTTCTCTTCTCTATGGAAATCCGTGAAACTCTCTGAGTGTTCCAGACTGTGGAGAGAAAATAGGGAATTGATTACTGGCTAGACTGCTCTCACCCCTTTTGATTCCCCCTCTTCTCCTCCTGGTCACCTCTATCTGCCTCCTCCTTCATCTCTTATTCATGTCATTCTGTGAACCGCTCTGGGTGTCCCTCACTGTGGAGAATCTTTTCACCATTAACCTAGGTGTTTTATCATTGGTGCTGTATGGATGGAGAAGTGTTGAGGCTACTATAAGAATAAGACTGAAAGCCAGAGGCAAGAGGCCTAAATTCAAAATTTGAAAAAAACAGAAAACTCTTGTCCCTGGAGTCAACCTGAGCATAACCCTGAGCACAAAAATTCAGGTGGCCACAAATCACACCAAATAGATAGACATCTCAAAACTCACGACTGGACACTTCATTGCACTCCAGAGAGAAAAGATCCAGCTCCACCAACCAAAACACACACACAAGTTTCCCTAACCAGGAATACTTGACAAGCCACTTGTCCAACCTCACCCACAGGGAGGAACCTCCACAATAAAGAGGAACCACAAACTTCCAGCATACAGAAAGGCCACCCCAAACACAGGAACCTAAACAAGATGAAAAGGCAGAGATATATTCAGCAGGTAAAGGAACATGATAAAAGGCCACTAAACCAAACAAAAGAGGAGGAGATTGGGAGTCTAACTGAAAGAGAATTCAGAATAATGATAGTAAAAACATCCAAAATTTTGAAAACAAAGTGGAAGTACAGATAAATAGTCTGGAGACAAGGATTGAGAATATGCAAGAGAAGTTAAACAAGGACCTAGGTGGAAAACAAAAATCAATAATGAATAATGCAATAAATGATATCAAAAGCACTCTGGAGGGAACCAACAGTAGAATAACTGAGGCAGTAGAAAAACTGAAGATAGGATAAATGAGGTGGAAGATAGAATGGTGGAAATAAATGAAGCAGAGAGGAAAAAGAATGCAAAGAAATGAGGACAGCCTCAGAGACCTCTGGGAAAATGTTAAATGCCCCAACATTCAAATCATAGTAGTCCCAGAAGAAGAAGACAAAAAGAAAGGCCATGAAAAATACTTGAGGAGATAATAGTTGAAAACTTACTTAAAATGGGGAAGGAAATAGAAACCCAAGTCTAAGAAATACAGATAGTCCCAAACAGGATAAACCCAAGGCAAAACACCCCAAGACACATATTAATCAAATTAATGAAGATCAAATACAAAGAACAAATATTAAAACAGCAAGGGAAAACAACAAAGAGCTCACAAGGGGATTCCCATAAGAATAACAGCTGATGTTTCAATAGAAACTTTTCAAGCCAGATGGGAATGTCAGGACATACTTAAAGTGATGAAAGAGAAAAACCTACAACCCAGATTATTATACCCAGCAAGTATTTCATTCAAATATGAAAGAGAAATCAAAAGGTTTACAGACAAGAAAAAACTGAGAGAATTCAGCACCACCAAACCAGTTCTTCAACAAATGCTAAATGATATTATCTAGACAGGAAACACAGAAAAGATTTATAAACTCCAACCTAAAACAACAAAGTAAATGCCAGTGGAATCATACTTATTAATAATTACCTTAAATGTAAATGAGTTGAACGCCCCAACCAAAAGACAAAGACTGGCTGAATGGATACAAAACAACACTCCTATATATGTTGTCTACAAGAGACCCACCTCAAAGCTAGGGACACAAACCTAGTGAAGGGCTGGAAAAAGATATTTCACATAAGTGGAGACCAAAAGAAAGCATGAGTAGCAATACTCATATAAGATAAAATAGACTTTGAAATAAAGGTCGTGAAAAGAGACAAAGAAGGACACTACATAATTTTCAAAGGATCAATCCAAGAAGAAGATATAACAACTATAAATATATATGCACCCAACATAGGAACACCACAATATGTAAGGCAAATGCTAACAAATATGAAAAGGGAATTAACAGTAACACAATAATAGTGAGAGACACTAATACCCCACTCACACCTATGGATAGATCACCTAAACAGAACATTAGCAAGGAAACACCATCTTTAAATGATACCTTGGACCAATTAGACCCAATTGATATCTACAGGATGTTTCAACCAAAAACAATGAATTTCACCTTTTTCTCAAGTGCACATGGAAACTTCTCCAGGATACATCACATCCTGGACCATAAATCTAGCCTTGGTAAATTAAAAAAAAAAAATGAAATCACTCAAGCATCTTTTCTGATTACAATGTGGTATGATTAAATGTCAACTACAGGAAAAAAAAAAAACTATTAAAAATTCCAACATATGTAGGCTAAACAACGCACTTCTGAATAACCAACAAATCACAGAAAAAATAAAAATAGAAATCAAAATATGCATAGAAACGAATGAAAATGAAATCACAACAACCCCAAACCTATGGAATTCAGTAAAAGCAGTGCTAATGAGAAGGTTCATAGCAATACAAGCCTACCTCAAGAAACAGGAGAGAAATCAAATAAATAACCTAGCTCTACACTTAAAGCAACTAGAAAAGGAAGAATTGAAGAACCCTGGGTTGGTAGAAGGAAAGAAATTAGAAAAATAAATGAATAAATAAATGCAAAAGAAACAAAGGAGACCATTGCAAAAATCAACAAAGCTAAAACTTGTTCTTCGAGAAGATAAGACAGACAAGCCATTAGCCAGACTCATCAAGAAACAAAGGAAGAAGAATCAGAACAACAAAATTAGAAATGAAAATGGAGGTATCACAACAGACAACACACAAATACAAAGGATCATAAGAGACTACTATCAGCAACTATATCCCACTAAAATGGACAACTTGGAGGAAATGGACAAATTCTTTGAAAAGTATAACTTTCCAAAACTGAACCAGGAAGAAATAGAAAATCTTAACAGACCCATCACAAGCACAGAAATTGAAACCATAATCAGAAATCTTCCAACAAACAAAAGCCCAGGACCAGATGGCTTCACAGCTGAATTAATGTAAAAATATACAAGCAACTCCTGCAGCTCAATTCCAGAAAAATAAACGATCCAATCAAAAAATGGGCCAAATACCTAAACAGATATTTCTCCAAAGAAGACATACAAATGGCTAACAAACACATGAAAAGATGCTCAACATCAGTCATTATCGAGAAATGCAAATCAAAACCACAATTAGGTACCTTGTCACATCAGTCAGAATGACTACTATCAAAAAGTCTACAAAAAATAAATGCTGGTGAGGGTGTGGAGAAAAGGGAACCCTCTTACACTGTTGGTGGGAATGCAAACTAGTACAGCCACTATGGAGAACAGTGTGAGATTCCTTACAAAACTGGAAATAGAACTGCCATATGACCCAACAATCCTACTGCTGAGTATACATATCAAGAAAATCAAAACTGAAAGAGGCATGTGTACCCCAATGTTCATCACAGCACTGTTCATAATAGCAAAGACATGGAAAAAACCTAGATCTTCACCAGCAGATGAATGGATAAGAAAGCTGTGGTACTTATACACAATGGAATGTTACTCAGCTATTAAAAATAATGCATTTTTATCAGTTCTAATGAGGTGGATGAAACTGGAGCCTATTATATAGAGTGAAGTAAATCAGAACGAAAAACACCAATACAGTATATTAATGCATATATATGGAATTTATAAAGATGGTAACAATGACAGTACATGTGAGACAGCAAAAGAGACACAGATGTAGAGACTGTTGGGCACTGTGGGACAAGGTGAGGGTGGGATGATTTGAGAGAATAGCATTGAAACATGTATATTATCATATGTGAAATAGATCGCCAGTCCAGGTTCGATGTATGAGGCAGGGTGCTCAGTGCTAGTGCACTGGGATGACCCTGAGGGATGGGATGAGGAAGGAGGTGGGAAAGAGAATCATGATGGGGAACACATGTACACCTGCGGCTGATTCATGTGAATGTATGGCAAAAACCACCACAATATTGAAAAGTAATTAGCCTCCAATAAAAAAGAAACACTTAAGGGAATGAAAGAAAAAAAATTAAAAAAAGAAATATTATAGCATTTCATCATATCTTAGTCTTTGATATGATGAAATATCGACATGTGGAGTTACTTTATTACAGAACTTAAAGTAAATATCATAAGAAATTTAGAGTCATAGATAAGAATAAAAGGACAGCTAGAACAACATAAATGTATTTCAGTATCTTTGTGCTCTATATTTTAGTTATTCCTTTATTATCCTTTGGGTCAGATGCTTTATTTGTATATAATGGGGCAGAAAATTAAAAGCATAGAAACAAAGTGAAATTTACATGTGATATATATACTGATAATAATTATTTGAATTATATGGAAGATATATTAAATCTAGGGGCTTCCCAAGAGGCACTTGTGGTAAAGAATATGCCTTTCAATTCAGGAGACAAAAGAGATGCAGGTTCGATCCCTGGGTCAGGAAATCCCTTGCAGGAGGGCAAAGCAGCCCACTCCAGTATTCTTGCCTGGAGAATCCCATGGACAGAGGAGACTGGTGGCCCACAGTCCATAGGATCACAAAGAGTCAGACACGACTAAAGCAACTTAGCACACATGCATGCATGCTGTATCTAAGAACATATTATTGTAAGTATAGGTATCTACCGTTAAATTGAGTAGAGAAATACTGGAAGAGAAGAGAAAAGTCATTCTTGTTTTAAAAGAAAAAAACTAAAGAACACTAAAAGACACTGAAAAATCTAGGAATTCTAGATTTAAAAAATATATAAATTTAAGCACTAGCAGAGAAAATATGGTTGTGGCACAGCTGAAATTTTACCTTCCTTTAGGACAACCTCCTGTACCAGTTGTTTTATTTAGTGTGCACTGGTAAACAATACATTTGTAATCTCTTGCTCACAGTTCAATTATAAAATATGTTTCTTCTTTCTCATCTGCTTTTCATTTGAAGGAACTATTGCCACTGCTAAATTGCAGCTCAGCTGTTAATATTGTTTCAATGACTCATAAGACCAGTAACAGTGTCACAACTACTTTTAGATGAAGCAAAAAGAAAAAAAAAAAAGTACACATAATATTAGAAAAATAACCCGTGGTCATACCATTAGTACAATTACAAAAGGAGACAAGATTCAGGTTCTCCAGTGTTTTAAGGAAATATAGAGGTGTTGTTGAAAATTGTTACTCCTTTTCTGGGGTGTTAAGTTTGGGATTCTCTTTACTCAAGTTACCTTCATGTTGATCTATGTTTTTCTTCTTCCAGAGGTATTAATAACACATAGTCTTGAACTGCTTATTGAATTACTGAGTGAATTTTCTGACTCCATATTTATACAAGGGACTTTGTTATATTTTAGTGGCAATAAGATTTTCATCTATTTTAAAGTCATGGATAGTTGTATCAAGTTTTCATTTTTAAATTGTTTAAAGGTGATTATTTTATTTAAACATGACCAGGAGTCTCCATTACGATTTGAAACGATGGTAAATCTGTGCTATTTTACATTATGTGACTCTCAGGAAAACAAGGGAGGAATTTTATAGCCACATGAGACATGGTAAACACTGCCCTCCCCCCAAAACAATTATTTTGTGGTTATTTAGGGACTATAAATATTTAATACTATGGAGAAGTTTGTCTTATGACATGTACATTGTGGTAAAGCTAAAAAAAATTTTTATGTGTTTCAACGTTTCATACATTATATAAAATTAAGATTATGTACATAATTCATTAGGTATTTAAAATAAAAGAGACACAGACTTCAGTAAAGCTTAATAAAAAAAAATTATTTTGTGCCTTATAAATCAAAAGAACACAATTAATTCTACTTTATCTAAACTGGCTATTTTTCTTTTTATATACTCTTAGCCTCTTAGAAACTTGTGTGAACTTTTGAAAAATTTTAATTTAAAACTCAGACATTTCTTTGGGTGCTGCAGTACAAGCAATCAGTTAATTATCTGATAAAGATTAAGTTTGCAATACAAAATGCAACTAAATCACATATGATTGCTTAATATGTTGACAGCTGTTTCGACAGGCAACTAAAATTATAATTATGAGTAGCTAATGAAGTATTGTTTTATTTTCCATATCTGCATTTTCCATTGACTTTTTCTCTATTTTAATGTGATCTCTTCCCAGCTTCCCTAAAAAGCTACTACTATGGTCATCTTCTTAGTTATTTTACTGCAATACTTGCCTTGGTGTTTTTATTAAACTGGAGACAAATGTTTAACCATAAGGATGTTTCTAAAGCAGTTTAATTACCAACACTGAAGAAGATGACACATCATGTATATGCCCCTGTTTAATTGAGCACCCACACCTTTTAGACACAGTGAGAACACTTTGTTCTTCAATGGAGTTGTTCATTGCTGTGTATTCTCTGCCTATGTAAAAGAATATAATGAATACTAGGTTTTAGCATCTTACTGACTTTCATTTTTTAAGGTGTCTTACCCATGATTAAAGGATAAAAATAATGCATAATGCTAATTTTAGAGGTAGAATGGCCAATAACCAGTTGTGTAAGTAAGAGCCTTTTCTTAACAAGAGTCTGTATTTTCAGATAAATTCAAAAGTCTACCAGCTGAAATACAGACTTCAAAGTATTTTATAAGATGACAGTTACCTCTTGGGACTAGAATTAGGAGAGGGAATATGGCCCTGGGGATTTCATTATTTTACACCTTGCCTAAACGTTAGAAATTATTATAATGAACACATCACTTATAATGATTCTCTTTATAAAAAGCAAACTAATGAAAGAGTTTTCTAGTCACAAAATTTCATTCTCCAAATCCAGCTTAGGCAGTGTCTTATGTGTTTTAGCTTTGCCATACTTCCTTACCCTAGAGTCTCTGCTGCTGCTGCTAAGTTGTTTCAGTCATGTCCGACTCTGTGTGACCCCATGGACTGCAGCCCACCAGGCTCCTCCTTCCATGAGATTTTCCAGGCCAAGAGTACTGGAGTGGGGTGCCATTGCCTTCTCCACTACAGTCTCTACATCTCTACAAAATTTATCTATCTACAGCTACATTTCTCCTAAATGTGTAATGTATACTTTAGAGTTAATCTGGACAATTAATCCTTTTTACTGTGTTATGGGTAGTGTTTTGTAGTTCTCTAAATTCCTCTCATATATTGGCTCAGCTAATTTACAGCCTAAAACAAGAACCTTAAGGTGTCAGAATATTACAGTTAGGAGACAATCTTTGGTGGTGAAATATTTGGTAACTCTCAAATTGAACCATGTAATTATTATTATTTTTCTGGTTACCTCTAAGGTTAGCTTTGTTACTATGTTACAGTTCAGTCAGTTCAGTTCAGCTGCTTAGTCATGTCCAACTCTTTCCAACCCCATGGACTGCAGTGTGTCAGGCCTCCCTGTCCATCACCAACTCCCAAAGTTTACTCAAACTCATATTCATTGAGTCGGTGATGCCATCCAACCATCTCATCCCCTGTTGTCCCCTTCTCCTCCTGCCTTCAATCTTTCCCAGCATTGGGGTCTTTTCAAATGAGTCAGCTTTTCATATTAGGTGGCAAAGAATTGGAGTTTCAGCTTCAGCATCATATACCAAATATCCAGAAAATGTAAAAACTCTCACAGACCCGTTTGTGAGTTGTACGTTTACTTTTTATTTTAAATTATGATTTTCAAGTATATAGGATTTTCATCCATTCATGTTTGATACACTCATTTGGGAGGGAGGATTGGACAAATCCATGTCCATTTCCTTTTTGGAAATGACATAATCTCATTATACCAAAAGAGCAATTTTCAAATGCAGTTAGTGAAGGGAGAGATAATATATTGAGACTTTAAGACCTTAATGAAAATTAGATTTTATTATCTCAGAGAGTTTGGTGAAGAAGAAAAGTGAACGTTGATCTCATATGTTAATTGATTATCTTCATGCATAGAAAAGAACAGTGTTGCTATCTTTTCCAAACTAAGTGTTTGATTTTGCAACTTGAAAAAAAAAAAAAAAGTTCTTTGGCATTAACAAGCCACAGTTACCAATTGCTCTTTTAAAAATTACACTATCTCAAGAAAGCTTTTTATAAGTATTCTCATCGTTTTCATACATTCTTTCTTGAAAACAAGAGTTAACAAAGTACAAGTTCCTTAAGTACCAGTAATAAAGGAAGCTTTGGAATATCTGAAAAATGCAAACTATGGTTTGATTTACAATGTTGAAGGATTGCTTTTTTTTTTTTTCTCGTCAACAGGCAATGGCAACCCACTCCAGTACGCTTGCCTGGAGAATCCCATGGATGGAGGAGCCTGGTAGGCTGCAGTCCATGGGATCGCTAGGAGTCAGACACGACTGAGTGACTTCACTTTCACTTTTCCCTTTCATGAATTGGATAAGGAAATGGCAACCCAGTCCAGTGTTCTTGCCTGGAGAATCCCAGGGACAGGGGAGCCTGATGGGCTGCCATCTCTGGGGCCGCACAGAGTCGGACACGACTGAAGCGACTTAGCAGCAGCAGAAAAGTTACATGAAACGTAAGGCCAGAAACTATAAAACTCCTAGAGGAAAACATAGGCAAAACACTCTCTGACATAAATCACAGCAGGATACTCTATGACCCACCTCCCAGAATATTGGAAATAAAAGCAAAAAATAAACAAATGGGACCTAATTAAAATTAAAAGCTTCTGCACAACAAAGGAAACTATAAGCAAGGTGAAAAGACAGCCCTCAGAATGGGAGAAAATAATAGCAAACGAAGCAACTGCCTGTGGAGGAAAGCCAGGAAGCCATGGAAGCCAAGTGATAGTGCTGAGTCACATGTAGGGGATAGAGCCATCACCATAGCCTCTCTCCCCCCACAGGCCAGCATTAGCAGCTGAACAATAGAGAGTCTAGCCCATCAAATGCCTGACACACTGAATTACAGAGTAGGACCCCATGTGGGGTGGGGGGCCCTCTATGTGCCTGATGCACCAAATAGCAGGCAAGGACCCCAGGCAAGGAAGCCCTCTAAGTGCCTGGAGGGGCAGATCTGTGGAGAAAGAGGCCTTCTGATCGCCAGCTACAAGAGGCTCAAAAAAAAAAAAAGACTCTGATAGGGCCATAACACCTGTGGTGGAGACAGTCCATGTGCCTGCACACTTGGTGCTGCCAGGGCCCCTGCAAGCCAAACAGCTGTGCTACCTTCACTTTCAACTCTCACTGGGGCAGAGCTGCCACCGGCAAAAAAAGCCTTGTGCCTATATGCACAGGTCGCTTCAGTAGTGTCCAACTCATTGTGACCCTGTGGACTGTGGCCTGCCAGGCTTCTCTGTCAGGGAGTGGGGGCTCTCTGGGCAAGAATACTGGAGCATATTTGCCAATACTGGTTGTCATACCCTTCTAGAGCACTAGCTGCCCTAGTTGCCAGCTCCCCTGAGTACCTGGTGCTGCCAGAACCCCTGCTACTCAAGCAGCTGCACCACCTCCACACCTGGCCCTCACAGGGGCAAACCCAGGTCCTCCAGGGCAGCCTCAGGAGCAAACCCCAGTGGATAATGCATATACAGACGTGGAAATAAAATCATAATTGAAATCCAGGGTCAATGTGACTAAGGAAGAAGATCCAAAACACTCCCACAAGCTGTACAGCTGCAGATTAAACCCACACGATCAACTAGGCAGACTCTGTCTGTGGAATATATAAAAGGTCATTGAAAGCTCCCACAAAAAAACAAACAAAAACAACAACAACAAAAAATGCACTAGTTCTGATAGCTGTGGACGTTGGAGGCAAGAACATAGAGGAGCAGGAGCAGATTAGAATCTGAGCTGCCCTCTCAACAGGTCCAGAGATCAGCAGTGTTAGAGGGCATCCTAGGGAGGTGAAGTGGACTGTGACTCCCAGAACAAGAAAGGACTCTGATAGCAGTGATGCCGGAGTCCAACTCCAGCAACCAGGGATTCAACCTGAAAAGATGAACGGTGTCAGCAAGAAAAATGAGTCAGCCTCTCAGTTTTCTTTTGGACTGCCTGTTTATTTCAAGTTTAAGATTCTCTTTTATACTTTTACAAAAACATTAGGCCAGAGATTTGACATTTTCAGTTCCCCCCTCCCAGATTTATTATCTCCATAAATCATTGTTTCTCTTCAAACAGAGTTTCTGCTTCAGTGATTCTCTTGGAATCAGCCTTATCATCTATCTACCTCCTCTAATGTGTCCTATAGTTAACTTGTAATTACATTGTAACTCATGCTACATTCCTCAGTTTACTACTTATCTTCCTAAGTCCTGTTTGCTCCTAACATCCTGAGCTCACTATCTCTTAAAAAGGCTTCTAGCTATAGTGTCTCTAAAAATTCCTAACTTCTATAAGCTATAGTAAAATATGCTAACTTTACAACATTCCTTAAATCTTTAACTTCTAACTCTTTAAATTATTTCTAAGCCCTAAATTCAGTAAACTCCTTTGCCATAAACATTCTCCTCACAAATAGGCTTCAGATATCAATCCCTCCCATGGCCTCAAGCTACGGCCTATGTGCTCATCCTGGAACACTCTTTTGTAAAAGTCCTTGAACAAATGTCAATGATTAACTTTATGAATTATTTTCTGAGCACAGCTGCAGAAGGCTTTGTGCCTTCTCATGCTCCTCTCAAGAACAATAAGCACCTTTATATTCCTTTTCAGTCAGCTCAGCCAAGGAGAGGAAAAGACAAGTCAGAATTACAAGGCCTAACTCCTTCATCCCAGGATCCGTGCCTGCAGAATGAGGAGAGGGGACTGGGGGCCATGCCTCCATTTTGTCTGTAATGCCTAACGAGGCTCCGGACACAGCGACTCAAGAAAAACATTTATTATTATTATGTTTTGACGTGTTCTGTAGATTCTTTTTTTTCCCCCTTTTTTTCCCTGTTCTGTTTTAGTTGTCGATTTTGTTGGCACTATGAAATCTAACTAAGCTTTTGAATTTTTTTTTTTCCTTTTCTTCCTCAGTCACATTTTTTTTTCCTCAGTCATATTTTTTTATTGTTGTTATAAACCTCTGCCTCTATATCAGGCTTTTGCAGCTCTGGGGAAGTTTTTCTTCCCCCACTTTTTTAAATTTTAATTTTTTAAACCTATTATTATTTTTTGTACATTTATCCCTTTGTTTGCTTTTCCTACTGTTCTTTTCTCCTTGCAGTTAATCTTTAATATATGTAAATATTCTTTTCTACTTCTATTTAACTTTGCATATCTATTATTTATTTTCTTTCTTTCCTTTAGTCTCAATATATTTGTTAGTTTTATTTTCATTGCTTTAAATCCCAATTGGCACCTTGCTTTATTTTTGTTTTCCAGTTTGTGCTTTAGTTAGTTTTGTTCTGGTGGGCATAATTTTTGGTTCCCTTTGTTCGCCAGGTCAATCTATTGTACTTTATTTTTGTTGGACTGTTTTGATTTTGCTTATGGGTATAAATGTATATGTGTATATTCAGTCACAATTTATATTGTTGTTATAAACCTCTGTCTCTATGTTGGGCCTTTGCAGTTCTGTGGAGTTTTCCTTTTCTCTTTAATCTTCTTCTTTTTTTTTTTTTTGTCTGTTTCATGATTTGAATTTTTAATTTTCTTAAACCTATTATTTTTTTATACATTTATTCCTTTGCCTTTCCTACTGTTCTTTTCCCCTTGCAGTTAATCTTTATATATATATATATAAATATATATATAATTATATATAAATTTTCTTCATCTACCTCTGTTTAACTTGGCATATCTATTCTTTCTTTCTTTTCCTCTCAACATATTTGTTAGTTTTGTTTTTCTTGCTTTGTTCCTCACTAAGCACCTTACTTTAGTTTTGTTTTCCAGTTTGTACTTTAGTTATTTTTGTTCTTAACTGCTAAATATATATTTTTCATTTCCTTTGTTCGCTGGGTCAGTCTATTGTACTTTATTTTTGTTGGACCGTTTTGACTTTGTTCATAGGTGTGTATGTATATGTGTATACTTCATTATTTTAATTATTTGCCTGATTTTGTAACTGCCATTTGTATGAGGTTCATCTTTCATTTCTCGTTTTTGGATATTTGTTTTAATCTCACTTAATGCCATAACAACCCAATTGTGGAATCTTCATTCCTGACCAGAGATCAAGCCCTGAGTCTTTGAAGTGGGAGCACTGACTCCAAGACTCTAGACTATCATAGAACTAAGCCTGCTGCAGCTAAGTCACTTCAGTTGTGTCCGACTCTGCAACCCCATAGACCGCAGCCCACCAGGCTCCCCCGTCCCTGGGATTCTCCAGGCAAGAACACTGGAGTGGGTTGCCATTTCCTTCTCCAATGCATGAAAGTGAAAACTGAAAGTGAATTCGCTCAGTCGTGTCTGACCCTCAGTGACCCCATGGACTGCAGCCTTCCAGGCTCCTGCATCCATGGGATTTTTCAGGCAAGAGTACTGGAGTGGGGTGCCATTGCCTTCTCCTGAACTAAGCCTAGGGGGTATCAAATAGTGTGAACTCACAGAAAGGAAACCATTATAATACAAGACCCAGTATCACCCAACCAATAGCACCCTGTGCAAGACACCTCATCTAAACAACAAACAAAACAAAAATACAAACCTGATCATCTGAAGACAGGATTACCACCTCACTCAGCCTTGCCCATCAGAGGAAAAACAAACAAAGAAACTAAAGCTCAGCACAAATCTCACCGTATAAGAAGCTTACACAAACCACTGGACCAAACTTAGCAGAAAGCAAAAGGAAGAAAGAATTCAACACTGAAGCCTGGGAAAAGGAGACCTCAAACACAGTAAGTTAAAAAATAATAATAATAAAAAGGCAGAGAAATACTACACAAATGAAAGAACAAATTAGAAACACAGAAGTACAAATAAATGAAGAGGAAATAGGTAAAATACCTGAAAAAGAGAATTCAGAATAATTATAGTAAAGATGATTAAAAAAAAAAAAAACCTTGAAAGCAAATGGAAAAAATGCAAGAATCAATTAACAAAGACCTATAAGAATTAAGGAATAAACATACAGAGACAAACAACACAATTATTGAAATTAAAAATATTCTAGAAGGAAACAATAGCAGAATATCTGAAGCAGAGGAACGAATCACTGAACTGGAAGATAAAATGGTGGAAATAACTTCTGAGGAGCCTAATAAAGTAAAAAGAATGAAAAGAACTGAGGATACTCTCAGAGACCTATTGGGAAATATCAAAAGGAACAACATTCAAATAATAGGGGTCCCAGAAGAAGAAAAGAAGAAGAAAGGGTATGAGAAAATGTTTGAAGAGATGATAGTTGAAGATTTTCCCAACATGGAGAAGGAAATAGTCCATCAAGTCCAAGAGGCACGAAGAGTCCCATACAGGATAAACCCAAGGAGAAACATGCTAAGACACATACTAATTAAACTAACAAAGACTAAACACAAAGAAAGAATATTAAAAGCAGCAAGGGAAAAGCAACAATTAACATACAAGGGAAACCCCATATTCTTAACAGCTGATCTTTCAACAGAAACTCTGCAGGCCAGAAGGGAATGGCAGAATATATTTAAAGTACTGAAACGGAAAAAATCTACAACTATGATTACTGTACCTGGAAAGGACCTCATTCAAAATTGATGGAAAAATAAGAATTTTTTCAGACAAGCAAAAGTTAACAGAATTCAGTAGCTATACAACAAATGCTAAATGGACTTATATAGTCATGAAATACAAGAGGAAAAAAAATCTACAAAATCAACCCCAAACAATTAAGAAAATGGCAATCAGAACATATATATCAATAATTACTTTAAAAGTAAATGGATTAAATGCTCCAACCAAAAGACACAGACTGGCAGAATGGATACAAAAACAAGACCTATATATATGCTGCCTACAAGAAACCCACTTTAGACCTCAAGGCACATATAGATGGAAAATGAGAGGATGGAAAAATATACTTTGCAAATATATCTTTTATATTTTTCAAATAAATCTTTTGCAAATGGGAAGCAAAAAAGCTTGAGTAGCAATTCTCATATCAGAGAAAATAGACCTTAAAATAAAGAAGATTTTAAGAGATAAGGAAAGACACTACATAACGATCAAGGGATCAATCCAAGAGGAAGACATAACAATTGTAACTATGCACCCAACATAAGAGCACCTCAATACATAAGACAAACACCAACAGACAGAAAAGGATAAAGTAACAGTAACACAATAATAGTAGGAGACTTTAACACCCTACTCACATGAATGGACAGATCATCAAAACAGAAAATTAATAAGGAAACACAAGTCTTAAATGATACATTAGATGAGATGGATCTCATTGATATCTTCAGGACATTCCATCCAAATGCAGAAGAATACACCTTCTTCTCAAGTGCACATGGAACATTCTCCAGGATAGACCATATCTTGGGTCAAAAATCAAACCTCAGTGAACTTAAGAAAATTGAAATCATATCAAGCATCTTCTCTGACCAACACACTATGAGACTAGATATCAATTGCCAGGAAAAAAAAATCTATAAGAAACACAAAAACATGGAGATTAAAAAACACGTCTCTAAATAACCAACAGGTTACTGAAGAAACCAAAAGGGAAAACAAAGTATTTCTAGAAGCAAATGATAATGAAAACAAGACAACTCAAAACCTATGGGATGCAGCCAAAGCAGTTCTAAGAGGGGAGTTTACAGCAATACAATCTACTTCAAGGAACAAGAAAAAACATCAAATAGACAGCCTAACTCTACACCTAAAACAACTGGAAAAAGAAGAACAACAACAAAAAAAAAATAGTAGAAGGAAAGAAATCATAAAGATCTGAGCAGAAATAAAATAAAAAGAAATTAAATAATCAATAGCAAAGATTAATAAAACTAAAAGGTGGTTCTTTGAGTAGATAAACAAAATTGACAAACCCTTAACCATACTCATCAAGAAACGAAGAGAGACAAATCAAATCAATAAAATTAGAAATGAAAAAGGAGAGATTATAACAGACAGTGCAGAAATATGAAGGATTATAAGAGACTATTATGAACAACTATATGGCAATAAAATGGATAACCTGGAAGAAATGGACAGATTCTTGGAAAAGTCCAATCTTCCAAGACTGAACCAGGAAGAAATATAAATTATGAACAAACCAATTACAAACACTGAAATTGAAGCCATGATAAAAAAAAAAATCTCCCCAAAAACAAAAGCCCAGGATCAGATGGCTTCACAGGAGAATTCTATCAAACATTTAGAGAAGAGCTAATGCCTATCCTTCTATAAGTCTTTCAAAATATTGAAGAGGAAGGACACTTCCAAACTCATGCTATAAGGCCACCATAACCCTGATACCAAAACCAGACAAAGACAACACAAAAAAGAAAACTACAGGCCAATACTACTGATGAACATAGATTAAAAAGTCCTCAACAAAATTTTAGCTAACAGAATTCAGCAACACATCAAAAAGTTCATACACCGTAATCAAGTTGGGTTTATTCCAGGAATGAGAGGATACTTCAATATACACAAATCAATCAATGTAATACACCATATTAACACATTGAAAGATAAAAAAACATAATATAACCCCAACAGATGCAGGAAAAAAGCCTTTGACAAAACTCAGCACCCATTTATGATTAAAACTCTTCAAAAAATGGACATATGATGAATGTAACTCAGCATAGCAAAGGCCATATATGATAAGACTACAGCAATCATTATTCTCAATGGTGAGAAACTGAAAGCATTCGCCCTAAGATCAGGAACAAGACAAGGATGACCACTTTCACCACTATTATTCAACGTATTTCTGGAAGTCCTAGCTACAGCAGAGAAGAAAAAGAAATAAAAGGAATACAGATCAGAAAAGAAGGAGTAAAGCTCTCACTGTTTGCAGATGACATGATACTGTACATTGAGAACTTTAAAGATAGTATCAGAAAATTGCTGGAGCTAATTAGTGAATTCAGCAAAGTTTCAGGATACAAAATCAACAGACAGAAACCACTTGCATTACTAGAAATCCAACCCATTCACCCTTGCCACAAAAAGAATTAAATATCTAGGAATAAACTTACCTAAGGAGACAAAAGAACTGTACACATAAAATTATAAGACACTAATGAAAGTAATCAAAGACAACATAAAACAGATAGAGAGATATTTCATATTATTGGATAGGAAGAATCAATATTGTGAAAATGACTATACTACTAAAAGCAATCTACAGATTCAATGTGATGCCTATCAAATTATCAATGGCATTTGTCTCAGAACTAGAACAAAAAAATTCACAATTCATATAGAAACACAAAAGATCCCCTGGAGAAGGAAATGGCAACCCACTCCAGTACTCTTGCCTTGAAAATCCCATGGACAGAGAAGCCTGGTAGACTACAGTCCATGGGATCGCAAAGAGTCAGACACGATTGAGTGACTTCACTTTCACTTTCACTTTATCTCTCTAAGCATATCTTATCACTCCCTTCTTTACTAAATTTTCTCCATTTCTACTGGTTTTCATTCTGCTCCTTAAATCCACTAAGTTCATTCCTGCCCCAGGGCTTTTGCACAAGCTGTTTCCTCTTCTTGGTATACTCTTCCCTCTGATTTTTATATAGCTGCATGCTTCTTGCTGTTAGATGTCAGTTTGATCAAAATGATAGTCAATAATACTGTATTATAAACATCAAGGTTACTAAGAGACTAGATGTTAATTTTTCCCACTACAAAAATAAAATGATAATTATGTGGTACATGTATTAGCTAATGCTATGGTAGTTATCATATGGCAATATATAAATGTATCACATCATCACACTGTACATCTTAAACTTACACAATGTTATATGTTAATTGTATTTCAATTTAAAAACAATCAACAGAGCATTGACTTTGGGTGCTGTGTAGCCTGGATTCAAGACTGCTATAATTCTCACTAACCTACATGACCTTGGAGGGGTGTTTCAATTCAATTCCATGCATTTCAGTTTCTTCTCTTACAAAATTTCTGCAATAGTTATGTACCACATGAACTTATTTAGGAAATTACATTTGTTTAATATTAGGATGTATCTGTCTATTTATTCCTTTTTCTGTCTGTTGGTCTTTGCTCCACACTAGAATCTAAGCTCCATGAAGTTATAGGCAATGTGTCTCTTGTTCAGTGCTATAACTCCAATGCTCCCAAATTGCCTTATACATAAGAGGCATGAACTTAATATTTGTTGACTTAATTAATGACTCTTTTAAACTGCCTTCACACCATTTTATGCTTGACACTCAAAGAAGGGAACTACCCAGGAGCAATAGGACTAGTTAATGTCAGAACTGAGATTTCTTGATTTATTGCCCAAGCCCATGGCCAGTAGTAAGGAGTCTTGTATTCAAATCCCATTTCTCATTCTCATTCATGTTTGTGGAAAAGGGAAAGTAATTTAAACATACAATACTAAGCTTCATTTTTCTCACCTATAGAAGTAGGACAGAGTTATGAGATGATGCCTCAAGGTTACAATTTTTTAAAAAAATCAAGATCCAAGAGGGCTTTTAGTTTCCAATTTAGCAAGGCAGTTAGAAGATTTGGATGGACAACAGATACAAATGTAAGGACTCTGCAAACCCCTTTTGAATTGTTAAAAATTCTTGATCTAATCTTTAGAAGAGTTGACCTTTAGGTGCATTTTGCTAAAGTCATCTCCTGGTATATTTAAACATTTCTCTCTAGAAGAGTATGGACAAATTTTCTTTTTTTTTTTTTTTTTCTCTCTTCAAAATTAGTTCCTTCCAGTCATTTTAATATGGCATGGTCCCTGATTCCTTGTCCAATCATTGCACCTATGAAACTGTCGTATAGGTTAAAAATGTTATGAACATGAAAAATATTATACCAAGACACTGTAAAACCTCCTTGATATTTTTGGCAGCTCTTGGTATTTTAGTTTCTTTTTGAATCCTTCAAAGTACTTACTGCACCCTAATTTCTTGATTGTATCTATGCCTTAATTCCTGGAATACATCTATTTATGCTAAATATTGACACATAATATATATGTCAAACTATCTGTCTAGTTTATATTTTTGTTCAGTTTGTAGGCTATCTACATGCTTAGTACAGTCATCTTTTCCTGTCTTATAGGGCAGTACAGTTGGTTGCTCTGTGATAGGCCTGTGCCCTTTTTGATGACTATTTTTATTTCTTTCTCTATGAAACTTAGAGGCCTTGGCAGTTAGGTGTTGTGTAAATTAAAGGTAGAATGAAGTATTTGGAAAGATAATTATTCCTTTTATTCATAAGTCTGCATGATGAAGGAAAAATATCTATACATTTTTTAAAAGTGCATTAGATGTTTTTCTTCTTTCTGTTTTCAGTTTTGGAAATATTTCTTACTTATATTCAAAGGTAAAAGACATATTTCCAAATGATCAGAGAAATACAAGTTGGAGAACTTATTGCTTCTGTAAGAAATGTAAAAACCATGTCTTCTTGAATATTATTAAATTAAATTCAGATGGCCTGTGTGCTTAACAGCAGCAGGGTTTTGAGCATCAGCTTAGGTCACACTAAATTACATAGTAGAGTGAGACATCCGGCCAAGAGGCCTGGTCAGAATGAGTCTTGGAACAAATCTCAAAATCATTTGGCCTCCATCTGAGTATTGTCTTAAAACAAAGAAACCAGGCTACTAGGTCAGCAAGCTAGGAAATGATTCTGAATGCTGGAACACAGTGTTGTAAAATATTGAAAGAATGTCTTCTCTTGTGTTGTGAATTTCTGCCAGGTAAGGATTGGTTTCTTTTACTTCTATTAGATACAGCAACATATTTTTGAACAATGATAAATTGTGAAGACAGTGATACATAGAGAAGTGGCTCTGGTGTCTTGAAGCTGATTATTTTGTGTTCCATTGAGGAAGGTGATGCATGAATACATTGACTTATTTTTAATTTTTAATGATAATTTCACAGATTTTACAAGCCAACTGAGGAAGTGTAGTTTAAGTGGAAATGTATTTTTCAGATAAATGAAAGAAATATTGATTTTCACTTTTCAGTTGTAACCATAAGAATGTAAATATAAGCAGTAAGAGAATTATAATAAAAATGACAAATTTCTTACTTTTTTAGTGCTAATGGAATAAAACATGAAAATAAAATCATTTATAATTTTACAAAATAAAAAACTGATATTTATGATATTGAGTTAAAAGTGGGAAAATTATAGATGAGTGTGCATATGAGATAATAAATATACATGCATATATATCCATATATAAAGCATACATAACTTTTTAAAACAATAGACCATTAACAAATTTTAAATGACTGACTGACAAACTCAAGAATTGTTAAAAACATTAAATATATAAAATCTTGCCTCTATACACTCTGCAGTGAGCTACATGAAGGAGGCAGCAGGCATTTGCAAGGATTTCAAACTGATCTAGAAAGTAGCTTCCTCTTGTTTTAAAAGCTGCTCTAGAGTGTCCCAAAGGAATTTCAAATATATTTAATAAGATTTGGTGAAATTTTCTAGCATTTTAAAAGTGATACAATGTAATAGAAATTTGCACTACAAATAGAAATTTAACATTTTAAAATTAATAGTAATAATCATGTCTAATTTCTACTGTTCCAAACTCCTCATGGGATTGTAACCTTTAAAGAGTGTTCTGAGAATTTGGTGAAAGCTATGGTCTGCATCTCTAGAAAAATTAGAGCTACAGAGACATGTATTTTTGCATATACTTTTAAACATCTGTGGGGGCTGTCTTAATACTCTTCTCTGGATTCCTAGGACTGAGATAAACCCCAGTCAAGAACTCTGGTAGTTCTGGTAGTAAGTCAACTAGATATCTAGTTGTCTAGTTAGAGTTGAGATCATTTTGAAAAATCTCTACCAAGTGAAACTTTGTCCTGGGTAATGCCTACAGTAGAGCAGGTTGAGTTTTAGTTCCCAATGATTCAGGTGGGAGATGTTATGGATAACTTTCTGTGAATTACTTGCAATACTTGGAGAAGCAGTAATTTATAAAATCATCCCCAATCTACAGTTTACAACTTGAAATTCCATCTTAGATCTTTATTAGCATACAAGCTAATCTGCTCCAAGGTTGTTTAACAGTGAAAAAGCACATATTTGAGGAATATTTGGGGCTACAGAAATTTCCAAGGAAGGTGTTTCTCAGCTATCCTTAACTGTAGGGCCACATGAGAAGCCTAGTGGTATATAGTGGAGAGGATCCTGACCCAAGTGTTAAAAGATTTGAGGTCAAGCCCTATTCCTTATTTTACCTTGAGTAAGACACTTAATGGGCTTCCCCTAGTGACTCAGTGGTGAGGAATTCACCTGCAATTCAGGAAATGCAGGAGATGTGGGTTTGATCCCTGGGTTGGGAAGATTCCCTGGAGGAGGGCATGGCAACTCACTACAGTATTCTTGCCTGGACAGAGGAGCCTGGTGAACTACATAGAGTCCATAGGGTCGCAAAGAGTAGGACAGACTGAAGTGAAAGCACACACACAGGTACAAGTCACTTAATGCTACTGAGACTCACTTTCTCTTTTGGTAAATTGGGAATAACAATGCTTGTTCCTTTTACAGGGCATTTTGAGAATCAGTGAAAATCATATAAGTGATTTTTTAAATGAAAAGCTATCGGCTGAAAGATAAAGGGACACATAATATAGTAGCTATGACAAATTGGAACCTCCATTCATTCACCATGCATTTATTCATCAGTAAATATCTATAATCTAGGATGCACAAGGGCATCTTTAATTTCCCTGTGCTTCTGGTTGGAAACATGACACTTCTATCCTTCAAATATTTTTTAGACTTAATTCATCTTGTCTAGAAAAAAAAAGTAAAAGGAGGTTTAATGGTAGAGAATGAGGGAGTAAAATTATTTGTGTAATATTTAAATTGGAAAGATCAGTAACTCTTAACATGATAGTCAAAGGAATCAAGATGCTTTTAGGCTCTTCTGAAAATAGTGAGATCTCATTCTGTTCCAGATTCTGACCTGGAGATGATTTTGTTATAGGAAAATGAAAATAGCTGCCATTTTCTGAGAGTTTCCCTGTCTTTACATATTTCCTATTTCATTTAATCATCATTTGCCCAAGGTCACACCACAGTTGCTCCCACAGTTGAAATTCCAGTCCAGTCCATGCTTATAGCTACCTGGAAGCAGAAAACTGGGGCTGAACTAAAATGAGCTGAATTGGCATTTGCCTTTTCTGAGATTCAAAGGGATCATTGTTAATTCACATCCTTCAACCTTCAAAGTCAAAATAACTTTTGACTTTGCTCTTCAGGACTTAAGAGATAGTGATAGCAAACTAGAACTCAGATGGAATCAAGTTTTAGTCTTAAGAAACAGGGATTTCATACATAACTTTTCTAAGTGGGAAAATTTAAGTGAGAAATTTGTAGTAGGTAACAGTCTAAAAATTAGGGAAAGATGATGATTAAATAAAGTGTACCACTCTTGAAACTGTTCTCCAGTGCATAACAGGAGTGTACTGAATACACATTTTGGCTGAATTACAAGTGGCCAAGTACTAAAGTCAGTATTTGGTCAATGTTGGATATCATCATCATTGGATGAAGTTCTGAAATAGAAGGATAAAATAATTTTATATTTTAAAGTATGAAGTACTATATTTGCATTACTAACAGTGCAAAATTTACTATATTGTATTATTTAATTATCTTCTGAGTATACAACTAAAAGGTGTGAGTAAAACATTATGTATTTGTAATTTCTTAATCACTGAAGTCTTCACAGTGATTACTCTATCATCTGTGGTAATTGCATCAGATGTGTGCATGCTCAGTTGTGTCATACTCTTTGCAATCCTATGGACTATAGCATGGCAGGCTTCTCTGTCCATGGGATTATCCAAGCAAGAATCCTGGAGCGGGTTGCCATTTTCTCCCCCAAGGGGATCTTCGCAACTCATGGCTCAAACCTATGTCTCCTGCATTGACAAGCTGATTCTGTACCACTGAGCTACCTGGGAAGCCCTTGGTAACTGCACAGGTATTTTAAAAACTGACATTACATTCTATAGACATTCTTTACCATACTGGTGATTGTGGCAAAAGAAACAGCTGAATTCCTCATTCAACTTCTACCCCTGTTTCAAAATACAGTAGGGATATCTTTAAAAGGAAAAGGCTTGTGGGCTCTCTTGCGTGCTCTCTCTGTTTCTCACTGTCCCTCTCTTCTCTGTCTCTGATTCTGTCTTTGTCCCTCTGTCTCTGCCTTTCTTTTTGTCTGTCTCTCCTCTGCTGTCCCTATGATAATGATATCACTTCATGTTTTTTTTTTTTTTTTTGTATTTTGATATGAGCATTTAGATTAAGCCAAATTTAAATGAAAGATTCATACATTTCTAAATTAGGGCTTTAATTGAAATTTTATGGAAAGTAACATTCATAGCATGTGCGCACACACACATATGCAGGCCTCAAGTAAATGGATGAACAGTCACAACCCTAACCCTTATCATAGAAGAATCATTAACCTGCCAACAGAAAGCTAGTTTGCTAAATATAGCGCTGCACTGAATGAAGGAGAATATATGATGGTTGCTTTTGTGAAAGATTTTGATTTGACAAAAGAAATTTTGCTTTAACAACTTATTGTGACTTCAGATCAGATCAGATCAGTCACTCAGTCGTGTCCAACTCTTTACGACCCCATGAATCGCAGCATGCCAGGCCTCCCTGTCCATCACCAACTCCCGGAGTTCATTCAGACTCACGTCCATAAAGTCAGCGATGCCATCCAGCCATCTCATCCTCTGGCGTCCCCTTCTCCTCTTGCCCCCAATCCCTCCCAGCATCAGAGTCTTTTCCAATGAGTCAACTCTTCGCATGAGGTGGCCAAAGTACTGGAGATTCAGCTTTAGCATCATTCCTTCCAAAGAAATCCCAGGGCTGATCTCCTTCAGAATGGACTGGTTGGATCTCCTTGCAGTCCAAGGGACTCTCAAGAGTCTGCTCCAACACCACAGTTCAAAAGCATGAATTCTTTGGCGCTCAGCCTTCTTCACAGTCCAACTCTCACATCCATACATGACCACAGGAAAAACAATAGCCTTGACTACATGGACCTTTGTTGGCAAAGTAATGTCTCTGCTTTTGAATATGCTATCTAGGTTGGTCATAACTTTCCTTCCAAGGAGTAAGCGTCTTTTAATTTCATGGCTGCAGTCACCATCTGCAGTGATTTTGAAGCCCAGAAAAATAAAGTCTGACACTGTTTCCACTGTTTCCCCATCCATTTCCCATGAAGTGGTGGGACTGGATGCCATCATCTTCGTTTTCTGAATGTTGAGCTTTAACCCAACTTCTTCACTCTCCAATTTCACTTTCATCAAGAGGCTTTTTAGTGCCTCTTCACTTTCTGCCATAAGGGTGATGTCATCTGCATATCTGAGGTTATTGAGATTTCTCCTGGCAATCTTGATTCCAGCTTGTGTTTCTTCCAGTCCAGCGTTTCTCATGATGTACTCTGCATATAAGTTAAATAAGCAGGGTGATAATATACAGCCTTGACAAACTCCTTTTCCTATTTGGAACCAGTCTGTTGTTCCATGTCCAGTTCTAACTGTTGCTTCCTGACCTGCATACAAATTTCTCAAGAGGCAGATCAGGTGGTCTGCTACTCCCATCTCTTTCAGAATTTTCCGCAGTTTATTGTGATCCACACAGTCAAAGGTTTTGGCATAGTCAATAAAGCAGAAATAGATGCTTTTGTGGAACTCTCTTGCTTTTTCCATGATACAGCGGATGTTGGCAATTTGATCTCTGATTCCTCTGCCTTTTCTAAAACCAGCTTGAACATCAGGAAGTTCACGGTTCACATATTGCTGAAGCCTGGCTTGCAGAATTTTCAGCATTACTTTACTAGCGTGTGAGATGAGTGCAATTGTGCAGTAGTTTGAGCATTCTTTGGCATTGCCTTTCTTTGGGATTGGAATGAAAACTGACCCTTTTCTGTCCTGCAGCCACTGCTGAGTTTTCCAAATTTGCTGACATATTGAGTGCAGCACTTTCACAGCATCATCTTTCAGGATTTGGAATAGCTCAACTGGAATTCCATCACCTCCACTAGCTTTGCTCGTAGTGATGCTTTCTAAGGCCCACTTGACTTCACATTCCAGGATGTCTGGCTCTAGGTCAGTGAGCACACCATCGTGATTATCTGGGTCATGAAGATCTTTTTTGTACAGTTCTTCTGTGTATTCTTGCCATCTCTTCTTAATATCTTCTGCTTCTGTTAGGTCCATACAATTTCTGTCCTTACTGAGCCCATCTTTGCATGAAATGTTCCCTCAGTATCTCTAATTTTCTTGAAGAGATCCCTAGTCTTTCCCATTCTGTTGTTTTCCTCTATTTCTTTGCATTGATGGCTGAAGAAGGCTTTCTTATCTCTTCTTGCTATTCTTTGGATCTCTGCATTCAGATGCTTATATCTTTCCTTTTTTCCTTTGCTTTTCGCTTCTCTTCTTTTCACAGCTATTTGTAAGGCCTCCCCAGGCAGCCATTTTGCTTTTTTGCATTTCTTTTCCATGGGGAAGGTCTTTATCCCTGTCTCCTGTAGAATGTCATGAGCCTCATTCCATAGTTCATCAAGCACTTTATCCATTCGATCTAAGCCCTTAAATCTATTTCTCACTTCCACTGTATAATCATAAGGGATTTGATTTAGGTCATACCTGAATGGTCTAGTGGTTTTCCCTACTTTCTTCAATTTAAGTCTGAATTTGGCAATAAGGAGTTAATGGTTTGAGCCACAGTCAGCACCTGGTCTTGTTTTTGCTGACTGTATAGAGCTTCTCCATCTTTGGCTGCAAAGAATATAATCAATCTAATTTCGGTTTTGACCATCTGGTGATGTCCATGTATAGAGTCTTCTCTTGTGTTGTTAGAAGAGGGTGTTTGTTATGACCAGTGCATTTTCTTGGCAAAACTCTATTAGTCTTTGCCCTGTTTCATTCCATATTCCAAGGCCAAATTTGTCTGTTACTCCAGGTGTTTCTTGACTTCCTTCTTTTGCATTCCAGTCCCCTATTATGAAAAGGACATCTTTTTTGGATGTTAGTTCTAAAAGGTCTTGTAGGTCGTCATAGAACTGTTCATCTTCAGCTTCTTCAGCGTTACTCATTGGGGCATAGAGTTGCATTACTCTGATATTGAATGGTTTTCCTTAGAAATGAACAGAGATCATTCTGTCGTTTTTGAGATTGCATCTAAGTACTGCATTTCCGACTCTTTTGTTGACCATGATGGCTACTCCATTTCTTCTGAGGGATTCCTGCCCGCAGTAGTAGATATTGTGACTTACTTCATTCTAAACTGGAGTTATTGATATATTAACTTGGAAGATTGATAGAGGATAGTAGCTAATGCTGCTTGTAATATGTCTAAGAAAACCAGTTTCAATGTATAGGTTGGTCAACTTCCAGAATTTTCCCACTGATAAAGCAGATATAGAAGAGTTGAAGTTAAGTGACAAGAACACATTTCAGAAACTGAGATAGAAAAACTAATTTGAAAAAATGCATAGACAAGCAAAAGTAAGTATAATCTAGAATGACTGAAAAAGAGTTCATGATATTGTCTTTTAAGTTGATAGCTTGTGACACATACAAAATACAATAAATGAAACAAAAATTAAATGAAAGCTAGAATGCTTATTTTTTTTCCCCCATTTGCTGGAATGAGTGGTACAAATCTATGTAAAAATTGAAATAGAAATTAAGAAATATTTAGATCTAGATTTATGATGAGGAAATTCTACTTGCATTGTGTTAAAAGAAGGAAGAAGTATATAGAAACAAAATCCCTCACTGAAATTTTTAGATAATTTTTTCAAAGTATTTTATTTAAGACAAAATTTTATTGGAAAAATTGGAATGAGCAAGAGGCGGGGTTCCTATTTAATAGGCAGAGGGCAAGACTGCTTTCAATTTTGTAGTTAAATATAATCTCAGCCACAGCCTGTAGCCTTCATGGACTTATTTGTTCATTCAAAATAAATCAGAAACTGCTTACATAACAAATTCAGAAAACTACGGAAAGAATGAAAAAAAGTAATGTACTCCAAATCAATACTTGTCAGATCTAGTTCTTAGGTTTTAACTTATTCTTTAAAAAATGGAGATATAATTGACATATAACATTGTGTAAATTTAAGGTGTATAAAAGTTGATTTGATGTATCTTAGAGTATGGTGTAGTATTAGCTAACTCTACATAACAGTCATTCCTTTTTGTGGTGAGAACATTTAAGATCTAGTCTTTAAGTAACTTTCAAATGTATAATGAGGCATTATTCACTATAATCACAATGCTGTGCATTAGATCTCCAGAATTTATTTACTTTCTTACTACATGTTTGTACTCTTTGACCAACATCTCCCCAGTTACACAACCCCTGAGCTCTTGGTAACCAGCATTTTACTGTTTCTACGGCTTCAGCTATATTATATTCTACTTGTTGATTTTTTATGTTATTTCTTATGCTTTTTGTCATGTCCAAAATATCATTGCCCAGTCCAATGTCAAGGAATTTCTTCCCTATATTTCCTTCTAGGAGTTTTATGGTATCCAGACTTATGTTCATATTTTCAATTCATTTTCAGTTAATTTTTGTGAGTTGTATCATAGGGACCCAATTTCATTTTACTGCATGTGGTTGTCCAGTTTTCCCAAAACCGTTTTTTGAAGAGAGTATTCTTACCCCCATTGAGTGTTCCTGATTTCCTCATCAAGTAATAGTTAACCATATGCACATGGGTTTATTTCTGGCCTTTAGATTCTGGTCCATTGGTCTATGTGTCTTTTTTTTTTTTTTTTAAGCAAGTATTATGCTGTCTTAATTACTATAGCTATAGTTTGCAATCAAGAAATGATACTTCTGACTTTGTTCTTTCTCATGATTGCTTTGGCTCTTTGAGGTTTTTTGTGGTTCCAGGCAAAGTTTAGAATATTTTTTTTCCTATTTCTGTGAAAAATGTCTTTCAAATTTTGATAGGGATTTTATTGAATCTATAGATGGCTTTGGGTACTATGGACATTTTAACAATATTGAATGTTTTGATCCATGAACATGGGATATCTTTTCATATGTTTGTGTCCTATTCAATGCATTTTTTCAAGGTGTTGTAGTTTTCGCTTAGTAGATTTTTCACGTGCTTGATAAACTGTTTCCCAAGTAGTTTATTGTATTTTGTTGCCGTTTTGAATGGGATAAGTTTTAAAATTTCTTTTTCAAATGTTTCTTTGTTAATGTATAGAAATGCAATTCATTTCTGCATATTGATTTTATATCCTGGATCTTCACTGAATTTGTTGAGTAGTTCCAACAACTTTTTGGTGGAGAATTTAGGATTTTTCTCTATATAAAATGGTATTATTTGCAAATAATGGCAATTTCACTTTTTCTTTTCTAATTTAGATGATTTTTATTTCTTGCCTAATTGCCTATGTATTACATTGATTGATTACATATTTCTTGCCTATGTATCACATTGATTAATTTGCAAATATTAAAGAATCCTTGCATCCCTGGGATCAAGCACACTTGGTCATGATGTACAATCTTTTTAATGTGTTGTTGGATTCTGTTTGCTAGAACTTTGTTAAAGATTTTTGCATCTATGTTCATCAGTGATATTGGCCTGTAGTTTTCTTTTTTTGTGGCATCTTTGTCTGGTTTTGTTATTACAGTGATGGTGGCTTCATAGAATGAGTTTGGAAGTTTACCTTCCTCTGTAATTTTCTGGAAGAGTTTGAGTAGGATAGGTGTTAGCTCTTCTCTAAATTTTTGGTAGAATTCAGCTGTGAAGCCGTCTGGTCCTGGGCTTTTGTTTGCTGGAAGATTTCTGATTACAGTTTCAATTTCTGTGCTTGTGGTGGATCTGTTAAGATTTTCTATTTCTTCCTGGTTCAGTTTTGTAAAGTAATACTTTTCTAAGAATTTGTCCATTTCTCTAAGTTGTCCATTTTAGTGGCATATAGTTGCTGATAGTAGTCTCTTATGATCCCTTGTATTTCTGTGTTGTCTGTTGTGATGTCTCCATTTTCATTTCTAATTTTGTTGATTTGAGTCTTCTCCTTTGTTTCCTGATGAGTTTGGCTAATGGCTTGTCTATTTTATTTATCTTATGAAAGAACCAGCTTTTAGCTTTGTTGATTTTTGCTATGGTCTCCTTTGTTTCTTTTGCATTTATTTCTGCACTAATTTTTCTTATTTATTTCCTTCTACTAACCCTGGGGTTCTTCATTTCTTGCTTTTCTAGTTGCTTTAGATGTAGAGTTAGTTTATTTACTTGATTTCTTTCCTGTTTCTTGAGGTAGGCTTGTATTTCTATGAACCTTCCCCTTGCTGCTGCTGCTGCTAAGTCACTTCAGTCATGTCCAACTCTGTGCGACCCCATAGATGGCAGCCCACCAGGCTCCCCTGTCCCTGGGATTCTCCAGGCAAGAATACTGGAGGGGGTTGCCATTTCCTTCTCCAATGCATGAAAGTGAAAAGTGAAAAGTGAAAGTGAAGTCACTCAGTCGTGTCCGACTCTTAGCGACCCCATGGACTGTAGCCCATCAGGCTCCTCCATCCATGGGATTTTCCAGGCGAGAGTACTGGAGTGGGGTGCCATTGCCTTCTCCGAACCTTCCCCTTAGCACTGCTTTTACTGAATCCCATAGGTTTGGGGTTGTTGTGTTTTCATTTTCATTCATTTCTATGCATATTTTGATTTATTTTTTGATTTCTTCTGTGATTTGTTGATTATACAGAAGTGTGTTGTTTAGCCTCCATATGTTGGAATTTTTAATAGTTTTTTTTTTTTTTCCTGTAGTTGACACCTAATCTTAATGCATTGTGATTAGAAAAGATGCTTGAGATGATTTCAATTTTTTTTTTTTAATTTTACCAAGGCTAGATTTATGGCCCAGGATGTGATCTATCATTGAGAACGTTCTGTGTGGACTTGAGAAAAAGGTGAAATTCGTGTTGTGATGAAATGTCCTACAGATATCAATTAGGTCTAACTGGTTCATTGTACCATGTAAGTTTGTGTTTTCTTGCCAATTTTCTGTTTAGCTGATCTATCCATAGGTGTGAGTGCAGTATTAATGTCTCCCAATAGTACTGTGTTACCTTCAATTTCCCCTTTCATATTTGTTAGCATTTGCCTTACATATTGTTGTGCTCCTATGTTGGGTGCATATATATTTATAATTGTTATGTCTTCTCCTTGGATTGATCTTTGGTCATTATGCAGTGTCCTTCTTTGTCTCTCTTCACGGCCTTAATTTCAAAGTCTATTTTACCTTATATGAGTATTGCTACTCCTACCTTCTTTTGGTCTCCATTTATGTGAAATATCTTTTTCCAGCCCTTCACTTTCTTTGGTTGGGCCATTCAACCCATTTGCATTTAAGGTAATTATTGATAAGTATGATCCCGTTGCCATTTGTTGTTTTGGATTCAAGTTTATAAGGCTTTTCTGTGTTTCCTATCTAGAGAAAATCCTTTAGCATTTGTTGAAGAGCTGGTTTGGTGGTGCTGAATTTTCACAGCTTTTGCTTGTCTGCAAAGCTTTTAATTTCTCCCTCATATTTGAATGAAATCCTTGCTGGGTACAGTAATCTGGGTTTTAGGTTTTTCTTTTTCATCACTTTAAGTATGTCCTGCCATTCCCTTCTGGCTTGAAGAGTCTCTATTGAAAGATCAGCTGTTATCCTTATAGGGATCAGCTTGTGGGTTATTTGTTGTTTTTGCCATGCGGCTTTTAATATTTGTGTTTGATCTTCATTAATTTGATTAATATGTGTCTTGGGGATTTTTGCCTTTGGTTTATCCTGTTTGGGACTGTCTGGGTTTCTTGGACTTGGGTGACTATTTCCTTCCCCGTTTTAGGGCAGTTTTCAACTATTATTTCCTCAAGTATTTTGTCATGGCTTTTATTTTTGTCTTCTTCTGGGACTCCTATGATTAGAATGTTGGAGCATTTAACATTGTCCCAGTGGTCTCTGAGGTTGTCCTCATTTCTTTTAATTCTTTTTTCTTTTTTCCTCTCTGCTTCATTTATTTCCACCATTCTATCTTCCACCTCACTTATCCTATCTTCTGCCTCAGTTATTCTACTGTTGGTTCCCTCCAGAGTGCTTTTGATCTCCTTTATTGCATTATTCATTATTGACTGACTCCTTTTTATTTCTTCTAGGTCCTTGTTAAACTTTGCTTACATTTTCTCAATCCTTATCTCCACACTATTTATCTGCCCCTCCATTTTGTTTTCACAAATTTGGTTCATTTTTACTATCATTATTCTGAATTATTTTTCAGGTAGACTCCATATCTCCTCCTCTTTTGTTTGGTTTGCTGAGTTTTTATCATGTTCCTTTACCTGCTGAATATTTCTCTGCCTTTTTGTCTTGTTTTGTTTGCTGTGTTGGGTTGGTCTTTCTGTACACTGGGAGTTTGTGGTTCCTCTTTATTCTGGAGGTTTCTTCTTGTGGGTCGAGTTGAATGGGTGGCTTGTCAAGATTTCCTGGTTAGGGAAGCTTGTGTGGGTGTTCTGGTGAGTGGAGCTGTATCTCTTCTCTCTGGAGTGCAATGAAGTGTCCAGTAGTGAGTTTTGAGGTGTCTATGGGTTTGGTGTGACTTTTGGCCGCCTGTATTTTTGTGCTCAGGGTTATGTTCCTGCTTTGTTAGAGAATTAGTGTGGTATGTCTTGTTCTGAAGCTTGTTGGCTCTTGGGTGGAGCTTGGTTTCAGTGTAGGTATGGAGGCTTTTGGATGAGCTTTTGTCCATTAATGGTCCCTGGAGTCAGGAGTTTTCTGGTGTTCTCAAGTTTTGGATTTAAGTCTCCTGCCTCTGGCTTTCAGTATTACTCTTATAATAGCCTCAATACTTCTCCATCCATACAGCACTGTTGATAAAACATCTAGGTTAATGGTGAAAAGAGTCTCCACAGTGAGGGACACCCAGAGAGGTTCACAGAGTTATGTGAAGAAGAGAAGAAGGAGGAGGCAGATAGAGGTGACCAGGAGGAGAAGAGGGGAAATCAAAAAGGGGAGAGCAGTCTAGCCAGTAATCAATTCTCTATTTGCTCTCCACAGTCTGGAACACTTAGACAGTTTCATGGATTTCCATAGAGAAGAGAAGAGGGAGAAATGAGATAGAAGTGAGCCAGGAGGAGAGGAAGGGGAGTCAAAAGAGATAGACCAATCTAGCCTGTGGTCAGTTCCCTAAGTTTTCTCCACAGCCTGGAACACCCAAAGACATGAACAGAGTTAAGTAGAGAAGAGAAGGGGGAAGGAAGAGATAGAGGTGATCTGGGGGAGAAAAAGGAGGATCAAAATCATAGAAAGCAATCAAGCCAGTAGTCACACTCTTAAGTAAAAATGGGTACTAAAGACTGGATTCTTAAAGGTTCAGAATTGATAGCAAATACCACAAAGCAAAGATTAAAAATCTAGAGTAGCATTCAGTTCAGTTCAGTCACTCAGTCATGTCCGACTCTTTGCGACCCCATGAATCACAGCACACCAGGCCTCCCTGTCTATCACCAACTCCTGGAGTTTATTCTAACACATGTCCATTGAGTTGGGGATGACATCCAGCCATCTCATCCTCTGTTGTCCCCTTCTCCTCCTACCCTCAATCCCTCCCAGCATCAGGGTCTTTTCCAATGAGTCACCTCTTCACATCAGGTGGCCAAAGTATTGGAATTTCAGCTTCAGCATCAGTCCTTCCAATGAACACCCAGGACTGATCTCCTTTAGGATGGACTGGTTGGATCTCCTTGCAGTCCAAGGGACTCTCAAGAGTCTTCTCCAACACCACATTTCAAAAACATCAGTTCTTCGGCGCTCAGCCTTCTTCACAGTACAACTCTCACATCCATACATGACCACTGGGAGTAGTGTTAGGCTAAGCTAAGCTAGCTAAGTCGCTTCAGTCGTGTCCGACTCTGTGAGACCTCTCACAAATACAATATTAAAAGAACAAAACAAAATCAGGAAAGTTATATTAAAAAATATTAAATTTTCTTTAAAAAATGTAGTCTTTTTTTTTTTTTCAAGGAAATAGTAGGTTTTAAAAATGAAAATTAAAGGAGTAATAAGGAACTTAAAATTAAAAAAAATTAAAAAATGATAATAGTAAAATATATCTAGGAATTTCTCTGGAGCTGTTGAGGGCAGTGTGTGGGTCATTTCAGTTTCAGATAGTTCCTTGTTCCACCTATACTTCCTCTCAGGATCTATAGGCCCCTTCCAATGTATCCAGTGCCAAATATAGGGTTTTAATCTGTTGCACATGTCATTTTCAAAGCCATTCCCTCTTCTTTGTTTATTTTGGCTTCCTCTGTTTGCAACTCTCTTCAATATCTAACTTTTACCCTGACACAAGGGGGCAAAGGTTGTCATTTATTTAGGCTCACTTGTTGAGTTGTGCTGCATGGAGGGATGAACACTGTAAACAAATATCACTGGTGTGTGTGGCAAGTGCTCACAGTGTCTGGGCTACACTGGGTTTGCACCCACTCATTATGTGTGTGCTTTCTCGGTCTACACTGCTCAGGCTCCAGGTTGCTCTGCTGGGGAACTTTCTAAGGTGGGCCCTGGGTTGCGTGCACTTCCCAGATCTATGCTGCTCAGGTTCAGGTTCAGGTTCTCAGGTACTCCACAAAGGCACAGACTTTGTCGGGCCTGTGTTTTATACCCTTCTCAGGTCCGAGCAGCTCAGGTGACCAGGTGCTTGCCAAGTGCACTCTCCTCAGGTACAGTGAGTCTTATCACCTCCTCGGTCCCAGCAGCTCCATTTTTGTGTGTGCAGTGGGAGCACTGTCTCAGCTCTACTGTGTGTCTCCTCTGGAGAGCTTGTCTCTGGCTGCAACCCTTCCAGCAGATGTAAACCGTCCAGGGTCCCACAAAGACTTGGTTAGCAACTGGAAGCCTGCTTGCAGTTTGGTAAGGGATGCTGTCTCTGGGGCCAAGTTTGCCCCTTTCTGGCTCTTGCTGATGCTCATCTGCCTCCCTGCCTCCAGCGGGTGATGATCTGGTTTGCAGCCGGCTAACTCTCCTCTGGTATTCACTCAGTCCTTTGTTCTGTGAGTGGGCCTGGAAGTGCCTTAGGTTAGAGCTTTTCATGGGAAAGTTTTCTCTCTCTATCTTTCCTCTTTTTTTTTTTTTTTTTCTTTCCTCTCTGGCTATCCCAAGGTTTGGGTTGCTATCTCATGTTAGCTCCCTCAGATTGCCCTCAGGGCATTGAGGCCCAGTCCTTACCCTAAGCAACACAGCCCGTGCCTCCCTGTTCAACCCCCCACTTGCTGGTGGTGTACATGAGCATCTGGGCTACTTCTCAGATGGGAGTTGCCGTTAGGCATGTAACCTGTGGGTTTTATTTATTTTTTCCTCCTGGTTATGTTGCCCTCTGAGATTCCAAAACTCTCCACAGATCAGCTGGTGAGAGGGTTTCCTGGAGTTTGAAAACTTCCCCCCTCTTTTAAGACTCCCTCCCCAGCATGCGTATCCATCCCTAACTCTTTTGTCTCTCTTTTTATCTTTTATATTTTATCATACCTCCTTTTGAAGACAGTTGGCTGCCTTTCTGGGTGCCTGGTGTCCTCTGCTAGTGTTCAGAATTTGTTTTGTGGTATTTGCTCAGGGTTCAAATGATCTTTCAATGAATTTGTGGGGGAGAAAGTGGTCTCCCCGTTCTATTCCTCTGACATCTAAGGACCGCTCCCCCCACACACATTTTCTTTTAGTTTTCACTTACATAGGATATTTTTTTTCTTCCCTTCACTTCGAATGTATGTGTATCTTTAAAGCTGAAATGACTTTTTCTGTAGAGAGTATGCCACTGTGTCTTGTTTTCTTTTGTTTTATCCATTCAGCTACTTTATACCATTTGATTGGTTAATTTTATCCATTTGCCTTTAGACTTAATATTGCTATGTGAGTACTTACTAATGCCATCTTATTACTTGATTTCTGGTTATTTTGTATTTCATTTGTTCCTTCCTTCTATTTCTGCCTACCTTTGTAAATTGATGATTTTTCCTTGCAGTATGGTCTGTTTTCCCTTCTTTATCTTTTCTGCATCTGCCCTAGGTTCTTTCTTTGTTGTTAATATAAGCCTTATGTAAAACATCAAGTGGGTGAATTCTCATTTAGAATCAAACCCCATACCCGCCAGAAATGCTCAGAGGGCTCAAATAAACCTTGTGCACACCAAGACCCAGAGACCCCACAGAGACTGAGACAGAACTGTATCAGAGTGTCTCCTCTGGAGTCAGCAGTGAACTGCTGCAGGGGCAGGGTCTCTGGGTGCAGCAGACCTGAGTCTAGCATAAGCCCTCTTGGAGGAGGTCGCCTTTAACCCCAGCATAGAGCTGCCAGAACTTACACAGGACTGGGAAACAGATTTTTGGTGGGCACAAACAGAAACTTGTGAGCACTAGGACCCAGGAGAAAGGAGCAGTGATCCCACAAGAGACTGACCCAGACTTACCTGTGAGTGTACAGGAGTCTCTGACAGTGGCATGAGTCAGTGGTGGCCTGATGCAGTGCTGGCGAAACTGTGAACTTCCAGATATTCAAGCTGGATTTAGAAAAGGCAGAGGAACCAGAGATCAAATTGTCAACATCTGTTGGATCACAGAAAAAGCTAGAGAGTTCCAGAAAGAAATATCCACTGCACATGTTTTCATCTGCCCAGCCAGCCTATGCCTTTTGGTTTGTGCATTTAATCCATTTACATTTAAGTTAATTATCAATATGTATAACCTCAGATATGCAGATGACACCACCCTTATGGCAGAAAGTGAAGAGGAACTAAAAAGCCTCTTGATGAAAGTGAAAGTGGAGAGTGAAAAAGCTGGCTTAAAGCTCAACATTCAGAAAACGAAGATCATGGCATCCGGTCCCACCACTTCATGGGAAATAGATGGGGAAACAGTGGAAACAGTGTCAGACTTTATTTTGGGGGGCTCCAAAATCACTGCAGATGGTGACTGCAGCCATGAAATTAAAAGCCGCTTACTCCTTGTAAGGAAAGTTATGACCAACCTAGATAGCATATTGAAAAGCAGAGACATTACTTTGCCAACAAAGGTCCGTCTAGTCAAGGCTATTGTTTTTCCTGTGGTCATGTATGGATGTGAGTGTTGGACTGTGAAGAAGGCTGAGCACCGAAGAATTGATGCTTTTGAACTGTGGTGTTGGAGCAGACTCTTGAGAGTCCCTTGGACTGCAAGGATATCCAACCAGTCCGTTCTAAAGGTGATCAGTCCTGGGTGTTCTTTGGAAGGAATGATGCTAAAGCTGAAACTCCAGTACTTTGGCCACCTCACGCAAAGAGTTGACTCTTTGGAAAAGACTCTGATGCTGGGAGGGATTGAGGACAGGAAGAAATGGAGATGACAGAAAATGAGATGGCTGGATGGCATCACCAAATCAATGGACATGAGTTTGAGTGAACTCCGGGAGTTGGTGATGGACAGGGAGGCCTGGCATGCTGCGATTCATGGAATCGCCCAGAGTCGGACACGACTGAGTGACTGAACTGAACTGAACTAAGCCAGCACATTTCATTTTTCTCCTTTTCTCTCTTCTTTATCTTTCTTTCCTTTCTACTACTCAGCCTTTCTCCTTTCTATCCTTTGTTGTTTCTTTGTTCTTTTCCTATCTTGTATTTTGCCATACCAAATTGCTTCTATTAGCCATATAAAATTATTTTCCAAAAATCAGAACCCACAGATGTTTCTTTTTCATGGAATAGCTACTAGTTAACTAGGCACAGATAGTATGAGTTATAGAATATTGTTTTTATTTATTTATTTTAATTGAAGGCTAATTACTTTACAATATTGTAGTGGTTTTTGCCATACATTGACATGAATCAGCCATAACAAGTATCATATCTGTGAAAACTATTTTCCTTAAAAATAAATGTGTAGTTAAAATCAATATGTTCTCAACATAATCTGCAAAAGTAACATTTTTTTCCTAAAAATATCTCAAACACTAAGTTTATAGTAAATCAATTCAAATAGGCACAAACTTTACCAAGTAAAGTTATTTTACTGTACTGATTAGTTATAAACAACATTAGCATAATGGAAGCAAGTTAGACTTTCAGCAATAACTATAATAGGAAAATTACAGTGAAAATTTCTTCTAAATTTCATTGGAAGTTTTGTTTAAGAACTTGGGAAAGGAGGAAATCAGAGGATCCAAAGTATCTTTGGTCATAATAGATGGCATAGGTATCCTATGCCATGAAAAAAAAAAAAAAAAAGTTGGCTAAATATGCCCCATTTTTTTCTTACAGCATTTACACTTATTCATTATGTTGTTCTAGGTAAAGTCTAGAAGAAAAACTATTGAGAATACAGTACAAATAGAGATTGATTTAAGATGTTTAAGAATCATTTTTGAAGAAGGAATTTTATATTTGTCAATGAACAAAAGATCAAATATTTGGGTAGTATTGAGGCCATGTCCTCCAAGCTTACTCCTGACTTATTCTTTGGGCTTCTGCTTCAAAAACGTAATATTCACCTTCCCAAGAATATGCTGCTATCTATTAATAAAATAGTATGGTAAAATACAATCAAATCATGTTTTTAATAGTTTGATATTATAACATTCTGACACAGTGACTAAGCAAAATGAAAGATAAAAGATTGCTTATGCATTTAGTACATCCACATATATTAAATTCATACATATAAGTTCATGTTTTTTAAAATTATACATAAATATTTTCTATACATTACACAAAAGTCATCAGTAAAAGTTCTATAATCGTGAAGTTAAATTAAATATAATTAATGGCATTATACAATTTTTTTCTTACTATAAAAGAAGTTTGGTAAAGTTACATCACAGTATAAATAAAGCACTTACCTTAGTGAGGTCTTTGTACAGTTGATCAAGACATATATGGCACAAGTAAGAAACTAATATGTATATTCTAAGCACTTTAAGGGAGGATTATAACACATTTACAATCAGGAATAGCCAGTACATTATTCATCTTAACATTTTAAACAGACTCATATTGAAGTTTATGAAAATGCCATCTCTCTAATATCTATGAAAATCCATAATAGTAGCTCATGAGCTCTCTTTGGCAGAGTAATAAGTTTCAATTACTTGCCTTTTAAATGTCAAGTCTGAACAGTGAAACTGTCAACTGTCAAAAAATACGTATCATAGGCATTCCTTTCTTATCATTGTTATGAAGTATGCAAATATAACAGCAATTCTCTTTATAGAGCTAACGCTATTTCTTCCTCCTGATTAAAAACATTTTTCAGAGTGAAAGATGCTGAAATAAACTCTGCACTTAAATGCATTTTTTTTTTTCTTCCTGGATTGGTACAAAGACGAATTTCAGATCTGGTGGTGGATTTATTTATTGATTTGGCATTTCTTTTTCTAAGCATATAAATAAGTTGAAAAGTGTTCATTTTGTTGATCTTGGGAGAGGAAACTTAAGATTATGAAAATCATTCAGCCTACAAACAAATTTCCTGATGTGGCACCCATTATGTCATAGAATTGACATGTCTCATGGCTCAAATAATAATTATGTGAAAAGAAATAATATGAATAGGCTGGACCAAAGTTCTATTAGGCACAAGGAACTTGTGCTGAGGCCAGTTTCACTACCAATAGAAGTACTTAAATTTGTATATTCTGAGCTAAAAAGCTCAAACTAAACTGAAGATATTTCATTGTTGTTTCAATAACATTAAAAGGCATAGAAATGGAAAGAGGTATGAAATAGTTGGAATTCTTGTTCCTTTTTTGTTACTAATTGTGAATTTTAGGGTTTCTTATTGTCATTAAAAATTTTTAGAAATTAAGAGCAGATAATATATGTGGAATTCTCCAGGCAAATTATCACATTGATATGAATTACTTGTTTGAATAACAATGTAATACATTTTAAGAATATACATAGTACTATCAGCTACTTTCTCAAAGAAAAATATATGGCCTCTGATAATGATTGCTAATAATGGGTTGGACATGGAAACTTGTAAATGAACATTTGTAGATTGTTAATGTCCATATTATGAGAACTATGCCCAAGGACAGAATATTTAATTTTAAGCCTATCACTAGATCATTAGATTCTCAAACAAATGGATTTTATTACACTTTTATTCTAAAAAGTGTTACTTCTTCACTTCTCTATCTCCTAATTCATCTTCTTGTCCTGACTGCTTGGGAAGTTATTTTATAAAACCACATGTAACATTCTTTTTCCTATAGCTCTGATTATAATTGTAATTCTTTAAGCTAAGATTTATGGACAGTTATCACTATACTGTTCAGGATGAAAAGATGAATTAACAAATGCATTTTTAAAAAGTCATCAATAAAAGTTCTATAATCGTGAAGTTAAATTAAATATAATTAATGGCATTATGCAATTTTTTTTCTTATTATAAAAGAAAGCCCTTGAGCACCTATAGTTTTTCTAGCTGAGATATTGACTAGTTCTAAAAAAGTCCCTGTTAGGTATAGAAAGTTTCCATTGTTAAAGTGTCGTAAGAATTTGCTGGAAACATTTTTGTAATGTCAATGCCAGATGGACTGATTATTTTAAAAATGCCAATGGGATAGGAATGGTCAACTCATTTAGACATTTATTCTGACATATATGCTTTGATTTTCTGAAATTAAGTCATTTTTTGTTTGGTTTTATTTCTTAACTTTACTATACTTAAAGAAATAAGTAAACACAAATATATATGCATATGATATAGCGAACAAATTCATTTTTCTGAAATTGACAATGTCGGTTTCTGCCATACATCAACATGAATCAGCCATAGGTGTACAGTCTTTGGTCTTTCTGTGCATTCCCACGAAAGAGAAGATAAATTAAAACAAACATGAATACCAGTGATTATTCAAATAAAAAATATGGAAGGTATGTGTTTCCTTCTCAGGACAGTTTTTCTGCTCAGGTAACCTATCTTTCACACAGAACTTCACAAAGAGATGCGATTTGATTTGTATCAAAAGACCTTCATTTACATGTTTAAAGTAACTCACCATACAGTTCAATCTGTTTGGTAAACCACTAGAACCATTAATAAGATTATTTATACTTTTATTAAGTGAAGCAATGCTTCCTGGTAGCTCAGTGATAAAGAATCCACTTGCGAATGAAGGAGATATAGATTTGATCCCTGGGTCAGAAAGATGCCCTGGAGAAAGAAATAACAACCTACTCCAGTATTCTTGCCTGGAGAATCCCATGGACATAAGAGTCAGATGTGACTTAGTGACTCTACAGCGACAACAAAATATGAAGTTAAAAAAGTTTCACTACCATTGTAACTACATAAAATGTTATATTTCTGAGTTCAGAAAAAAAAAATATTTCATTGATTTAAATAAAATTATTTATTCAGACAATTATTAAACAAGTAATTCAACAAATTGTTAAGTAAAATTGTCCTCATAGCACAGTTATCTCCTCTGACTTGAATAGATTTGGGAATCTATTTTTTACTACTTTAATCAACTTCTATTGTATATGTTGCTGCTAAGTCACTTCAGTCGTGTCCGACTCTGTGTGACCCCAGAGATGGCAGGCCACCAGGCTCCCCTGTCCCTGGGATTCTCCAGGCAAGAACACTGGAGTGGGTTGCCATTTCCTTCTCCAATGCATGAAAGTGCAAAGTGAAAGTGAACTCGCTCAGTTGTGTCTGACTCTTAGCGACCCCATGGACTGCAGCCTACCAGGCTCCTCCATCCATGGGATTTTCCAGGCAAGAGTACTGGAGTGGGGTGCCATTGCCTTCTCCGATTGTATATGCTGGACAGTCTCAAAATTATCCAATTACTCAGAAATGTAAGCTATTAATATATTTCCTTAAATCAGGCACAGGAGCTTATTCTTGTGAGAAAGTAAAAAAGGTTGAGGAGGAGCCCCTCTGCAAAATAATATAGTTTTGGATCTGACTAAATGATATGGAATATAATTATTTCAACATACTTTTTGCAATCTCTAACTTATCAAAACAAATACACACACATTCTCGTGCACACAGGAATGACTTTATTTATGAAAACATCTAGTCTTCCCCCACCTTGGGACCACACTTGAAATTTTAAGTGACTGAAAAAAGCAATTTGTTTTCAAAAACACTAGAGATGTATACATCTCAGAGAGAATGCTAACCAGTTTAGATTTCACTCTATAATTGGAATCATAAACTCTTTTTCTATCTTCATTTGAAGTAAGAACAGGTTACCTTTTTCCTTTGATTATCATTTATCATTTGGTCATCATGATCAATATTGTGCTACTTTTCTCTTTTTTTTATCTCCAGGCTGAATAATTGCAATTTTTTAAACATGTTTTCCCTATTTTTCTAGCTATTTCCTTGGATATGAAATTTTTATTGAACTGTTTCCAAATCCACTAACTTTTTACTTAAAGAATCTTAACAAGTCATTGCTTATCTTTTCTGGATTTGCCAAAGGATTAAAAAAAAATAAAATTTAAGTTTGGCTAATATGGATTCTTTCATTCAGCAGATGGGTACATAAACTCTACTGTATGCTGAGAACTATTTCAGGAGCCGAAGATACAATAGTGTATAAGATAGACATATGCATGGAATTTACAATTGACTGGGACTTACATGTAATGTAGGTCTTAAAAATTCGTTATTAAAAAGGCAATGTTGATAATTATAATCCAGTTTGTCATCCATGTGATCTCTCAGTTGCCATCCCCTATCTTTAATCTATGATGATATCTACCTGAAAGGAGGGAAGAGTGACACCAGTGAGTTTACCACACAGAGTGATCATTGAAAATTGAATGGTGATAATAGAAAATTAGTATCGTGTGAAGTCTGAGAGTCATATTCCTTTATGTTTGTCAGCCATTTTCAATTTTCTCCATTACTGAACTTAAATAATAGTATGTGTGCCCTGGAACCATGGCCAACACAGACAGGGAGGAAAATTATTTTTTTTCCAAAGGGAGAAAAATTAGCATTACAAACACTTTTTATGCATGGTTTTAAAACTGCTGCCTGGAATGATTGCTGCAAGCTACTTGAAGACACCATCCTGAGAATCTCAGTGAAAGCTAGTATAAGGCACAATGCATTTTCAAAAATGTTATTTTGCAAATATCTTTATAAAATACAAGGACCAAAAATAATGCTTTAGTAGAGGTTTTTCTGAGTAAAAGAACGTCCAAATGCATTCAGATAGAAAACATTTAATTTTAAAACTTTATGTCTTTATTACTGAAAAATAAATTATGAAAAGAAAAGTGATTCAAACATAGTGTTAAGAACCAGCTTCCTCATGTTCTCTAATATAGACTGGTGGATGGGGGAATTTGAGATGGCGGGAATTCAAGATAAAACTATGAAATTGTATCTCTAAACCATTTCTTAAATCAATTAATTATGAAGTCAATAATTTTATTTGATATTAAGCATAGTATTTTACAGAACTTAAATAATTACTGTAAGAGAAAACTAGATAAATTGAAAGATTCATGTAAAAAGTGTTTTTATAATATATTTATATGATTATAAAATTATAAATATAAGATAAAATAATGTATTTTATTATGTGTTTATATCACAACAAAATAAGCATTCTAAACTAAAATACATTTACAATATTTGTTTTTCTCTCTCTGACTTACTTCACTTTGTATGACAGGCCCTAGGTCTATCCACATCTCTACAAATAACCCAATTTTGTTCCTTTTAATGACTGAGTAATAAATATTTCATTGTATATATGTACCACATCTTCTTTACCTGTTGATGGACACTGAGGTTGCTTCCAAGTCCTAGCTATTGTATATTAACATATGTATGTGGAATCTAGAAAACTGGTAGAGATGAACCTATTTTCAGGGCAGAAATGTAGACACAGATTTAGGGAATGGACAGGTGAACAGGGGGGTAAGGGGGAAGAATTGGGAACTTGGGGTTGACCTATGTGCACTGACATGTGTGTAACAGGTAGCTTATTGGAACCTGCTGTATATTGCATGGAGCTCAGCTGGTGGTCTGTGGTGACCTAGATGGATGGGATCGGGGGTGAGGTGGGAAGGAAGAGGGAGTAGATATATGTATACATATAGTTAATTCACTTCATTATACAGCAGAAACTAAAACAACATTGTAAAGCAACTATACCCCCAATTTAAGAAATGCATTTAGCATTCTCATATGTCCTATCAAGCATATGTGAAAGTCGTTCAGTTGTATCTCTTTGCGATCCCATGAATTATATACAGTCCATGGAATTTTCTAGGCTAGAATACTGGAGTGGGTATCCTTTCCCTTCTCCAAGGGATCTTCGCAACCCAGGGATTGAACCCAGGTCTTCCTCATTGCAGGTGAGTTCTTTACCAGCTGAGCTACAAGTGAAATCCACTACTGGGAAGGGAGAGGGACATAAATTTTTATAAAGTGGACAAAAATAATCACAATATTAGTTATGAATGCTTTCAAGAAAAGAAAACAAGGCAAGGGATAACTTTTGATAAGGTGTTTCTAGAGTAAATGACACAATCAAATGAGATAGTAAGTCTTGCAGGTACCAGGAGGACATTGCTAGTGTGCTCAAGGAGTTTCAACTCAGTTGCCTTGGTAAAGTGTGGCAAGTCAAATAACAGTGCAAACCTTTAATTCACAAGACCATCAATACATGATGAATCATACCTTTTGGTTTCCATCACAATCATCTAAAAGGAAGAATTCCCTGAAGTAGGACAAGAAGAAGCATAATGTGCATAACCTCAAGCATAACAGATTGAGTTGAAGCAGATACCTCAGAAGTATAAAATTCACACCAAATATATGTACACATCCATTCTGATTTGTTTCTGTCCTTCCTATTAATACCCTCAGTCTTTCTGTGGTTCCTCTGTTGTCAAGAGTCCTGGTCCTAGTATCTATGCTCTAAAAATTCAAGCATCTTTTCTTAGTTGAAGTCCTGGTTATTAAAATCTATTTTATTATCAATATATAAGATATTGTATTAATTATATATAATTAATATATAATATTTATTATTAATAGTACGAATGCTAATACTATCAGCAGCTACTAACATTTAATAGGTGGCTTTTATATGTCAAGACACATTTGCATATATTATTTCATTCCATCCTCACAACTTTCAGGAAAAATAGGTATTATTTTGATCCCAATTTTACAGTTTTTGAAGACTCTCAAGAGTCTTCTCCAACACCACATTTCAAAAGCATCAGTTATTTGGCAACCAGCATTCTTTATACTCCAACTCTCACATCCATACACGACAACTGGTAAAACCATAGCTTTGACTAGATGGACATTTGTTGGAAAAGTACTCTCTGTGCTTTTTAATATGCTGTCTAGGTTGGCCATAGCTTTTCTTACAAGGGGGAAGTGTCTTTTAATTTCATGGCTGCAGTCACCGTGTGCAATGATTTTGGAAGCCCGCAAAATAAAATCTGTCACTGTTTCTATTGTTTCCCCATCTATTTGCCATGAAGTGATGAGACCGGATGACATGATCTTAGTTTTCTGAATGTTGAGTTTTAAGCCAACTTTTTCACTCTCCTCTTTCACTTTCATCAAGAGGCTCTTTAGTTCCTTACTTTCTGCCATAAGAGTGGTGTCATCTGTGTATCTGAGGTTATGGATATTTCTCCCAGCAATCTTGAGTCCAGCTTGTAAGTCGTCTAGCCTGGCATTTCTCATGATGCACTCTGCATATTAGTTAAATAAGCAGGGTGACAATATACAACTTTGATGTACTCCTTTCCCGATTTGGAACCTGTCTGTTGTTGCATGTCCAGTTCTAACTGTTGCTTCCTGACCTGTATACAGGTTTCTCAAGAGGCAGGTCAGGTGGTCTGGTATTCCCATCTCTTTATGTTCCACAGTTTGTTGTGATCCACACACTCTAAGGCTTTAGTCTAACCAAGAAAGCAGAAGTAGATGTTTTTCTGGACCTCTCTTGCTTTCTCGATGATCCAACAGATGTTGACAATTTGATCTCTGGTTCCTCTGCCTTTTCCAAATCCACCTTGAACATCTGGAAGTTCATCGTTCACGTATTGCTGAAGCCTGGCTTGGAGAATTTTGAGCATTACTTTGTTAGGGTGTGAGATGAGTGCAATTGTGCAGTAGTCTGAACATTCTTTGGTTTTGCCTTTCTTTGGGATTGGAATGAAAACTGACCTTTTCCAGGCCTGTGGGCACTGCTGAGTTTTCCAAATTTGCTGGCATACTTAGTGCAGCACTTTCTCAGAGTCATCTTTTAAGATTTGAAATAGCTCAACTGGAATTCCATTACTTCCACTAGCTTTGTTTACAGTGATGCTTCCTAAAGCCCGCTTGACTTCGCATACCAGGATGTCTGACTCCAGGTGAGTGATCACACCATCATGATTATCTGAGTCATGAAGATCTTTTTTGTATAGTTCTTCTGTGTATTCTTGCCACATCTTCTTAATATCGTCTGCTTCTGTTAGGTCCATCACATTTCTGTCCTTCATTGTGCCCATCTTTGCATGAAATGCTCCCTTGTTATCTCTACTTTTCTTGAAGAAATCTCTAGTCTTTCCCATTCTATTGTTTTCCTCTATGTCTTTGCATTGATCACTGAGGAAGGCTTTCTCATTGGAGAAGGCAAAGGAAAACCACTTTAGTATTCTTGCCTTGAGAACCCAGAGAACAGTATGAAAAGGTGTACAGCATAGTGATTCAGTATGTTCACAGATTATATTCCAGTAAATGTTTTCACAAGATAATGGCTATATGAAGTTGGATCCTCATCTTCCACCATTAAAAAAAAAAAAATCTCAAAATGAATCAAACCCTAAATGTAAGAGCAAACATGTAAAGCTCTCAGAAGAAAACATAAGAATAAATTTTTGTTCTTTTGCTGAGTATTCTATAGATGTCTAGATGATTTATAGTGTTGTTGTTCTTGATTTAAGTGTAGCTGATTTATAGTGTTGTTCAAGTCCTCTGTTTCCTTGTTGATTTTCGGTCTAGTTGTTTTATTTAGTATTGGAAATAGGATATAGATGTTTCCAACCCTTATTAAATTATCATTTTTCCTTCATTTTTGTTTGAGTCAGATTAACAATTAAAATTCGGGAGCACCACTTCAGAAAGCTCAGAGAACTGTTCCACCCATTAGAAGTCAAGGCACAGTTAGATAAGTCTTTTGAGGCAGAGAGCTGGACATGAAATGACAGTTTACACAATCCAGAATCAAGTGTTGCTGTGACCCCTTACAAGATCAAGTAGGCATGTTATCTTTAAAGAGTTGTCCTGTTGGTGCTAAGACAATGTTGCTCTTTATGGTTCAGCAGGTATTTCTGTTGATCAGGGAGGTCTGGCTGATGCGTAATGCAGATACACTATGCACAGTAGGAGGAAGAGAGGAGGCCAAAAAGCAGAGAAAAAATTTTTATGTTTAAATTTGTGTCTTGCTATAAAATATGAATTTTATTTCACAAGTACATATAGAACTGTTATATCTTTAAATATATTAACTTTTTATCATTATAAAATGTCTCTCTATATCTCTAGTGAAATTTGGTGTTTTAAAGTCTTTTGTGTGTGATATTATTAATAGAATAGTACATACACTCTGGTTTTCTTGAATTTGCTATTTCTGTGATATCTTAAAGTACTCTTTTACTTTCAATCTGTTAGTATCTTTGAATATAAAGTATGTCTCATGTACCCTTAGTTCATTAGTTTTATATGTCTTATAATTTATCCTTTTTGATTGTTTTTTCACATTTAATATTATTAATAAGACTGGATTTACATCTGCCATATTACTTTTTATTTTCATTGTGTCCCATTGTTCTTTTTGCTACCCTATTTCTCTTTTGAGGATTTTCTTTTCACTAAGTGAATATTTGTTGTATTTTTTCTACTCCAGAATGGCTATTTGGTTCTTCTTGGTAATTTTTACTTTTTTATTGATATTCTTTATTTGATGCAACATTGTCATCATATACTCTTATTTGTTTAACCATGCTTTCCTTTAGTTCTGTGAACATATTCATTTAGTGGTACTTTGAAATCTTTCTCTGTCTTTGAGTTTGTTATTATCATTTGCTTATTATTTAGTGACTATTTTGGGACTATTTTAGTGAAATCTCTCCCTCACCCCCTCCATGCCATCTACACACACACAGTATTATCTCTGAAGTTTCTTCTCAGGAAGAAACAGCATAGCCACAGTCAGCCCTGATGGCAATGGTACTGATAGGTCTCCCTTCTAAGCAGTCTATAAGCACACACAGCTGTTACACTGCATTAATTGCTGGCTGACTGCTATATTCTTTACAATAAGGCATAGAGTCAGCTACAAAGTAATCACATGGGGATTCTCTAGGCAAGAATACTGGTGGGTCACCATGCCCTCCACCATAGGATCTTCCTGACCCAGGGATCCAACTCAGGCCTCCCCCATTGCAGGCAGATTCTTTACCAACTGGGGCTTCCCTGATACCTTAATTGGTAAAGAACCTGCCTGCTATGCCGGGGACTCCAGTTTAATTCCTGGGTCAGGAAGATCCACTGGAGAAGGGATAGGCCACCCACTCCAGTATTCCAGCCTGGAGAATTCCATGGACTGTATAGTCTATGGAGTCGCAAAGAGTTGGATGACTGAGCAACTTTCACTTCACTTCTTTACTGTCTGAGCCACCAGAGAAGCCCAAGAATACTGGAGTGGGTAGCCTATCCCCTTCTCCAGGGGAACTTCCCTACCCAGGAATCAAATCCAGGTTTCCTGCATTGCAGGCAGATTCTTTACCATCTGAGCTATCAAGTAAGCTCAGGTTTGCTTCTACTTGTGTGAAACTACTGCCTCACCAGTTAGGGGAGAGCTGTATGGGGTCTGGAATTTTCAGCATGTCCTGCGCAAGATTCCATTCCACCAGTAGCAGAAGGAATCCCCTACCTTTTGACCGAACTCACTTGGGTCTCAGCAACCATCAGCTGGGGACAGGATAAGAAAAGCTGATGCTTTTTTCCTTCTGGGGAGAAAAGTCTGGGCTGAGAGCTGGAAGAGAGATAGCCTTTTGCTTTTGGCCACAACAGTCTGAAGTGCAGTCTTTGCCTCACTTAGCTGGGAGTTGGGAAGAAGGGAGCAGTTGTGATACGACTATCACAGACTCTTGTCTTTCCCCCGACTTTTCTTGGTGGTTTAGTCACTAAGTTGGGTCTGACTATTGTGACCCCATTGACTGTAGCTCACCAGGCTCCTCTGCCCATAGAATTTCCCAGGCAAGAATACTGGAGTGGATTGCTATTTCCTTCTCCCCAGGATCTTCCCAACCCAGGAATCGAACCAGGGTCTCCTGCATACAGGTGGACTCCTGCACTACAGGCAGATTCTTTACCAACTGAGCTATGACTTTTCTTAGATACTCTTGAATAGATGTATCTTCATTTTCTGTTTGCCCTTAGGACCATTTCCAGAAGCTTTAAATGGTTATATGTGTTTTTAAAATATTTTCTACCAGATTCAAAGGACAGTGCATCAGCGGAGTTTCTTATACTGTTATGCTGGGATTCAATCTAAGTGCTAATGACCTTTAGGCTTTATTTATTTATTTTTTTTTCATTCTCTGTAGAACAAGAACAGGTCATTCCTTTATTGACATGCATAAAATACATCACATTTTCTGTTCTGCTGATGCTATAAATTCAATACCAATTCTCCAGCCATATCAGTTATGAGCATAAATTATATCATGTAACCTCAAATCTCTAACAGTGGAAGGCTTAAACAAGAATGGATGCTGCTAGAATAATGCTGCTTCCTTTGATGTGACAACTCAGCATCCATCTCCCTCCTTCTCAGATGATTCTTCAGCATGTTAGAGCAGTGAGGAATGGTTTTAGTCTCATAACCAAGTTAGAGTGAAGACATTGGCCACATAATACACATGCTCCATTTTTTAAAAAAAATTCTGAATCTTGGGCAACTGTTCTCTTGTAACTACTTTACAGTTTCTAAAAGCAGTTATTGTCCAAAGCTGGAAGAACTTAAGTCTTCTCAGATGAGCATGTGAATGAATGGAGGGAGGTAAACAAAAAATAAAATTAAAAAAGATGAGGTCTGATAGGGGAGCAGCCAGATAAGAAAATCAAAAAAGGAACAGTAATTTAAAGTTTATTCCAGCTATAATGCAGGTTATTCTGACTTTAAGGTAGCATCACATGGCATACTTCTGAGTCCATTCCCGAGATATTCTGTTGTACTTATCTCTGTCTGTTTTATAGATCCGTGCAATCTCTGGCACTAGGGGGTCATCTGGGTTTGGATCACATAGCAGTGAACAAATGGATAAAAGAACTTTAGAAATAGTTAAAGCAGGAGACCACTGTGATCTTAGAATATCGAGACAAATGCTGCCATTACTGTTAATATTTGGATGATAAATTCTTGTTGTAAATGCAACCTTAGGTGGTTTGAAGGGGTAGTCTGTAGGAAAATGAATTGTCAAAAAGAATACACTGCCTTGATATGGGCTGTCATTAGGTCCCATAATTGTGGCTTGCCAATGAAACATATCATCCCCAACTGGACCTGCAGAACATTGTGCTGGAGGGTCACAGGCCAAATCACTAAGTTCCTTATTAATCCGTTTCAGTGCCATAGTCTGTGCTTTTCGTCTGGCTCCTCACTATCTCGGCGTGTGCTCGAAGGTCCGGCCAAAACTCTTGATTATCCCGGCGGCTGGGAAGGATTGTCTCTTCGTCTCACACCGGCTCTGCCAGACACAGGCGCAGAGGGGCCGGGGCCTCCCTCATGCTGCAGCCTCGGCCTCCTCCCCGCGCGGCAGCTGGTGCCTCCCCGACCCTACCGACCTTTAGGCTTTAAAAGAGTGGATTCTTTTGCTCTTCAACTTACTCTTAAACATAATGGATTTTACATAAAAAGATAATGTTTTATTATGCATTTTATTGTAATGGTCATAGAATGAAGCAAAATACAAGCTTTGCTTTTTTAAAAAAAATTATAGTAGGAAATTGCTTTCCATTTTGTTGACATAATTTGTGGTAAAATAATTCCTACTGACACGTGTAAACCGAGTTCTATTCACGGAGCCAAAGAATGAATTCTGCAAACTCTCACTCACACAGACAAAGTTTATTTTAGAAGATATAGAGATACAACGCTCACAGCATAGACACTGAGAGGGGGCGAAGAGCCCCCAAAGGGCGAAGATTACATCAGTTTATATCTTCACTATTATTGATCTGTATATTTTTTGTTGGCTCATGATTTTAATATGTCATTTTTCACCAATCAGTTTGAATATTGTAATGTCCAGTTTGTCATTTTTATGGCTTTTCTGGCTCCCCCAGTTTCTCAGTTTCTCCAGATATTGCAATGCCATCCCTCAACCCTTTCTCAAGACCCCAGACCATTATTTAGGGACTAGATGTATGTTTAAGAGCTACTGCTCTTCTTGATTTTTGTTTGTTTGTTTGTTTTTTGTTTTTTGCCTTGATAAACTGGACAGCAGTTAATGATTGCCTTGTCCTGGGTCTGAATTTTTTATGACCCTCCAGACCAGGGAGGCGTTCCTCTAAATGCCTGGCTGCTGCTGCTGCTAAGTCACTTCAGTCATGTCCGACTCTGTGCGACCCCATAGATGGCAGCCCACCAGGCTCCTCCGTTCCATGGGATTTTCCAGGCAAGAGTACTGGAGTGGGGTGCCATTGCCTTCTCCCTAAATGCCTGGAAAGTGGAACAAAAAGTGAGATGCTTACTTGAGGAGATAAAAAAAAAATGAAATTAAAAAAAGGAACCAAGGTCGCAGAGTCCTATACTGTCTAGCAATTTCTACCTCACTATTATCCTACAATGTGTTAAGTAGTGTTTTGAATAATGCTTTTGCACTCTAGTGGTTAAATCAAGAACGGATTACCATTCTTTCATTTATTCATTGACAAAATATGTAGCGAGTGCATTTTATAGCCAAAAAATAGTGTAGGATCTATGTTTAACCTCAAAATGAAAATAGACATAATTTCTGCCAGCAATAGTATTAGTATTAAATTCAAAGAAAAAAATTTGCCAATTACAAAACAGAGTGATAAATAGCTATGATAGGCAAACAAGCTTACATGAATGTCAATTAACATATAGTGGGCAAACAAGTCACAGAGAGTGATACAATTGAGGGGAAAAAGCATGAGCAAATGTATAATCTTTATTGTAATAAAGTTAATGCAAATCAAAATAATATACCAACTTCCAGTCTGAACAAGATGGAGTATTTTTGGACTGAATTCTGCAGGCTTGCAAGCCCTGTACTTGCCCAGCTTCAAGACTGAAAGAAGAGCCTGGAGTCAGCAATAGAGATAACAATACTTTAATAGATAGGACATCTTACACGTACTCTGGAGCAAAAGGGTCCTGGAACAACACCTCCCCATGTAAGGCAGACATGGGCAGGATGCAGTTAGCTGACCAGTGGCAGTTCCTGGTGCAGAAGTCGGCTGAGAAGAGCCTGAAGCTGAAAGAAGCCAACAAGCAGCAGAACTTCACCACTGGCATCAAGGACTTCAACTTCTGGCTTTCTGAGGTGGAAGCCCTGCTGGCCTCTGAGGATTATGGCAAAGACCTGGCTTCTGTGAACAACTTGCTAAAAAAACATCAGCTGCTGGAGGCAGATATCTCTGCCCATGAGGACCACCTGAAGGACCTCAACAGCCAGGCAGACAGCCTGATGACCAGCAGCGCCTTCTACACCTCCCAGGTGAAGGACAAGCGGGACACCATCAACGGCCGTTTCCAGAAGATCAAGAGCATGGCCGCCTCGCGGCGAGCTAGGCTGAATAAATCCCACCGCCTGCACCAGTTTTTCTGGGACATGGACAATGAGGAGTCCTGGATCAAGGAGAAGAAGCTGCTGGTCAGCTCGGAGGACTACGGCCGTGACCTGACGGGTGTCCAGAACCTGAGGAAGAAGCACAAACAGCTGGAAGCAGAGCTGGCTGCCCATGAGCCGGCCATTCAGGGTGTCCTGGACACTGGAAAGAAGCTGTCTGATGACAACACCATTGGGAAGGAGGAGATTCAGCAGCGCCTGGCACAGTTCGTGGAGCACTGGAAGGAGCTGAAGCAGCTGGCAGCTGCCCGGGGCCAGCGGCTAGAAGAATCTTTGGAATATCAGCAGTTTGTAGCCAATGTGGAGGAGGAGGAAGCCTGGATCAATGAGAAGATTACCCTGGTGGCCAGTGAAGATTATGGAGACACTCTTGCTGCCATCCAGGGCTTGCTGAAGAAGCACGAAGCCTTTGAGACGGACTTCACTGTGCACAAGGACCGAGTGAACGACATCTGCACCAATGGGCAGGACCTGGTGAAGAAGAACAATCGCCATGAGGAGAACATCTCTTCCAAGATGAAGGGCTTGAATGGGAAAGTGTCAGACTTGGAGAAGGCTGCCTCCCAGAGGAAGGCAAAGCTCGATGAGAACTCGGCCTTCCTCCAGTTCAACTGGAAAGCCAATGTGGTGGAGTCCTGGATCAGTGAAAAGGAGAATAGCTTGAAGACAGATGATTATGGTCGAGATCTGTCTTCTGTCCAAACTCTCCTCACCAAACAGGAAACCTTCGATGCTGGCCTGCAGGCCTTCCAGCAGGAGGGCATCGCCATCATCACTGCCCTCAAAGATCAGCTGCTGGCTGCCAAGCATGTCCAGTCCAAGGCCATCAAGGCCCACCATGCTGCACTCATGAAGAGGTGGAGCCAGCTCCTGGCCAACTCGGCCACCCGGAAGAAGAAGCTGCTGGAGGCACAGAGTCACTTCCGCAAGGTGGAGGATCTCTTCTTGACCTTTGCCCAAAAGGCTTCAGCCTTCAACAGCTGGTTTGAAAATGCAAAGGAGGACTTAACAGACCCTGTGCGCTGCAACTCTCTGGAAGAGATCAAGGCCTTGAGAGAGGCCCATGATGCCTTCCGCTCCTCGCTGAGCTCGGCCCAGGCCAACTTCAACCAGCTGGCTGAGCTGGACCGCCAGATCAAGAGCTTCCGCGTGGCCTCCAACCCCTACACCTGGTTCACCATGGAGGCCCTGGAGGAGACCTGGAGAAACCTACAGAAGATCATCAAGGAAAGGGAGCTGGAGCTGCAGAAGGAACAGCGATGGCAGGAGGAGAATAACAAGCTGCGCCAGGAGTTCGCCCAGCATGCCAACGCCTTCCACCAGTGGATCCAGGAGACCAGAACGTACCTCCTCGATGGGTCCTGCATGGTGGAAGAATCTGGGACCCTCAAGTCACAGCTTGAAGCTACCAAATGCAAACACCAGGAGATTCGAGCTATGAGAAGTCAGCTCAAGAAGAATGAAGACCTGGGGGCGGCCATGGAGGAAGCGCTGATCCTGGACAACAAGTACACGGAGCACAGCACCGTGGGCCTGGCCCAGCAGTGGGACCAGCTCGACCAGTTGGGCATGCACATGCAGCACAACCTGGAGCAGCAGATCCAGGCCAGGAACACGACAGGAGTGACCGAGGAGGCCCTCAAAGAATTCAGCATGATGTTCAAACACTTCGACAAGGACAAGTCCGGCCGGCTGAACCACCAGGAGTTCAAATCCTGTCTGCGCTCCCTGGGCTATGACCTGCCCATGGTGGAGGAAGGGGAGCCCGACCCTGAGTTCGAGGCCATCCTGGACACTGTGGATCCTAACAGGGATGGCCACGTCTCCCTGCAAGAGTACATGGCCTTTATGATCAGCCATGAGACCGAGAACGTCAAGTCCAGCAAGGAGATTGAGAGCGCCTTCCGGGCCCTGAGCTCTGAAGGGAAGCCTTATGTGACCAAGGAGGAGCTGTACCAGAACCTGACTCGGGAACAAGCCGACTACTGCGTCTTCCACATGAAGCCCTATGGGGACGGCAAGGGCCTCGAACTCCCCACTGCTTTTGACTACGTCGAGTTCACGCACTTGCTCTTCGTGAACTGATCCTCTGCTCCTAGGTTAGCCTGGCCCATGCTGCTTGCCCTACCATCGCCTTGCTGCATGTCAACTCCTCTCTGTGCTCTTAAGAAAAATACTCCAGACAGTGTTGCTTTCCAGTGTAACCTTAACTTGCTTAGCTTGGTTTAAGATTTAGTAGAAAACGGTGCTTCAGTAACCGGCTTTAGGTCCAGTCACCATTGCCATGTTGCTGTGGGGACCCAATTCCTGTCTCAAGGCCGGCTGCCCCATTCCGACTACAGAAAAATCTGAGCAGCCAGCTAGCTCCCCTCTTGTTCGCCCTCCCTCAATTTTGTTTTCATGTAAAAGACAAATAAATGACTTGACTCCCCCCCCCCAAAAAAAAAGTCTTCATTCTTGGTGGGTTGGGGGGAAGTGGATAGGAGACTATGAATTATAGGGAGAATTGATGTCAGACAGACACCTCACTACCAGGGAAACCAACAGAAAGGCAAGGCTCTCATAGCCCCTCAGGCTAAGTGCCATCATGGGGTGGAAGTCTTCCCTTTTTTAAACTATCAATGAGGAGCCATTCTAATCTAGAGATTAAAATAATCACTAGTTGGTGAGGGGGGCAGATAGCAAGTACATAGGTATTTACTGATTAGGCTCCACAGTTAATGGGAAAGGTTGGTCATCCCATAAGTGGGATGTAGGTGAAACAGGGACTGGAGGGACTGTTTGAGCAGTGGATATTGAGAGAAGCAAACCGTTATCTTGGGTGTCCTGATCATACAGGTAGACCCCTTGTTTCTCTTCCACTAAGTCCACATATAAACCTTGGACATGTACAACAGGCAATCAAAAAACTGAAAAGGCAGTAAGAAAAATGTGTATCGGCTTGGGACCCTAGGACTGGAAGAGCAACACATTTGAAGGGCATCTTGTGTCCTCCTGAGCAAAAGAAGAAGGTACCACAGACCCAGGATTTCCCAGCCCCAGACCTATCATTAGAAGACAGCTTAGATAGGCTCATTTCTGCATCAAACAACACAAGAGAAGGTGAGCCTGGCACCACCAGCAAGGGTGATTGATTGGGAAACCTACCAACATTAAGCAGTCGAAGGAAATGCTATCATTTTTGCAGGGTCAGGAATTCCCCTCTCCTACTGAAAGATACTAAAGAGGTACAGGCAAGAGAGACCTTTAAAAAACAATGAATCCACTGGGAAAGTCTCCCTGTTCCTGTGTACCTGAGATTATCTTATTTTCCTCAGAGACACTAGGAAAACTCTGGGGCACAGACAGGAAGACCCTACTCCAACAAGTGGCCTGGCCCAGGAAGCTTTCTCTACCCTCCATGGGCAAAGAGGATCATGCCAAAATAAGCATCCAGCCAGTTTCCATCCTACAGGCCCAAAACTCCCTTCATTTGCTGGGAGACAAGGTAGCTGGCAAGCAAAAGGGACAGGAAGTACCCAGATATAGTTAATAGTAATTCCCAGAAAATCTCTTTGTTCACATGGGTCTGAGACTTCTCTTCTGCATCCAAAGACAAGGTCAGCTGGAAGGCACTGTTAGTATTATCTTGCACGGTCGTAGTATTACCAGGGAAGCCTCTTCATCCTAGGGGACCTATGCTTTCCTTTGCTCACTGACAGACACCCAGTGGCCTGATCTGACGAAAATATTTCTGCCCCTTTAGACATCACTAACATAGACAATAGGGGCCCTTGCAGCCTTCCAGGCTCCTCCGTCCATGGGATTTTCCAGGCAAGAGTACTGGGGTGGGGTGCCATTGCCTTCTCTGATTAACTGAGCAAAACAAAATAATACCACAAGATCTCTGAAAATTAAACCAACACTTGAGGCGGAGCCCAGAAAAGTAGACCATAATAGTATGTTTAACAAACAGTGAAGATGTGATGAAGTAAAATATTTAAATAGAAGCAGTGTCTCTGCTAGTGTAGAGAAGAAATATACAACTGATCATACTCAGAACCAAGAAAATTACAATGAGAAAAGACAATCAAGTAATGCCAACATTCAGATGAATCATATATTGATAACTGTTGTATTATCTGATGATTTTGAAACAGTCATCATAAAAATGCTTCAACAATCAATTACAAATTCTCTTGAAATTAATAAATAAAAAAATATAATGACAAAGAAAAAAAAAAAAAAACTCCTTGGATGGACTTTAAGGGGAAATAATCAGTGAACTTGAGAATGGATTAAAAGAATTCACTACTCTAAATAGCAGAGAGAAAGCAGACTGAAAAAAAAAAGAAAAAGAAAAACAGAGAGCAGAGCAGCAGTGTCCTATGGAACAATAACAAAAGGTCCAATATTTACATCATTGGAATCTGCAAAAGAGGGGAAAAACAAGGTCTGAAAGAAAATATAGAGAAGTAGTGGATTGAAACATTATTGAAGTGAAGTGAAGTGAAGTTGCTCAGTCATGTCTGACTCTTTGCGACCCCATGGACTGTATTCTACCAGGCTCCTCAGTCCATGGAATTTTTCAGGCATGAGTACTGGAGTGGGTTGCCATTTCCTTCTCCAGGGGATCTTCCTGACCCAGGGATTGAACCCGGGTCTCCTGCATTGCAGGCAGAGGCTTTACTATCTGAGCCACCAGGGATGGATCAGAACATTATTGCTGAGAAGCAATAACTTATAGATTCAAGAAGATAACTGAACTCTAATAGGGTAAACTCAAAGAAATCCACTTACCTGTATAATAATTAGACTTCTGAAAATGAAAGAAAACTTAAGACAAACAAATTTAATAATCATGAAAATAGCCAGAAACAAATGATACATTACTGATAGAATACCAACGCTAACAACAGTGGATTTCTCATCAATAAATCACCAAGGCAAGAAGTAAAGTGTCACAATAGCCTTGAGGTACTGAAAGAAAAGAACTGTTAACCCTGAATCCTATTTTCAGTGAAACTATACTTTGCTAATGAAGGGGAAACAAACACATTATCAGATTAAGGAAAAGTAAAATAATGTGTCTTTAGGGTACCTATTTTTAAAGGCTACAATAAGTTTGTCAAAAGGAAAGGAAATTATATTTTTAGAAAAATCTTGAAACATTAAGAAGGAAGAACAAAGGAAAGAGTGGAAATATGGATACATAATGACTTACTGTTTTTCTTATAGGTTTTCTAAATATAATCAATGATATTTAAAAGTGGGGAAGATAAAGGAACCTAAATGGAAGTGAGGTTTCCATACTTTAATCAAAGTAGTGAAATGTTGATATCAGTAGATTGTTATACATTTATACAGTAATATCCAAAGCAATCACTATGAAAAGTGTACACTCAAAAATAATATAAATAAATGGGAAAGAAAAAAAAATATGATGCCTAAATGAACAAGAGTTTGCTCTCTGAATAGCTCTCTCCTCTTGATACTGTATCCTGTGAATTCTAATAGAATTGTTATCTTCAAATTTTCAGTTCTATTTCCTTAACTCAGAGAGAACACCAGGATTCACCTGAGTTTCTTCTCCTTGTAACATGGCCTTGTTAGGTAATTAGAATAGTAAAAAGGAGTCCAGAATGGAGGTGGATAAAAGACTAAGAAGGGAAAAGCCATGAAAATAGAACAAAGGAAGGTCAGAGGACCGGAGTGAGAACCTCAGGTAAAACAAACAGCACTCCTGGCTAGCCCAATTTATATAAGTCAGGCTCAAGGGGAGGAGGAAAAACATATAAAAAGAGGAGCCAAAATTGGGCTGGAGGGCTTCTCTTCTCCTCACGTCTTTTGGGTCAGCTGCCCTCACACCTCGAGGATGTATTTTCCTTTGCTTTCTAAATAAAACAGAGCTGTAACACAGAGCTGTAACACTGGTCCATCCGAGGAAATTACATGGAGCTGTAACAATGGTCCATCTGTCACTTCAAATTTTTGTTGTGACAAGACAGAATCAAGGAAATTACAAACTCCACTGACATCTATGATGCAATTTCTCAGATTTAACATGGCTGAAACAACCTCAGCTCAGCCCTGAGAGGCAGAGACCAAACACAGCAGAAGCCCAACTCAGCGAAAGCTCCCGCGGTGGAAGCGGAACACAAAGAAAACCCAGCACAGGGGAAGTGACAAGAAGCCCAGCATGCTGGAAATCAGGACAGCAAAAACAAACTGAGCAAAAAGCTCACACGGCTCATTCTCAGATTCCAGAAGACCTCTGGTTAAAGTAGGAGGTCCTTGCTCCTATGGCTGGAAGGACATATGGCTAACAAAATCTTAATTCCTTTATAACCTCTCATTTCTTGTTTCCTCGACCCACCCGCCATGAACAGGCAAGCAGAAGTGGGTGCAATTGAGCGACTCTGACAGGAGCTACTCCTCAGTGTGTCAAGGCTCTATGACAAGGATTAGGGCAATGAAAGCTGAGCACAGGTCAGGTAATTAGCAAATTTTCTGGCAGGTTATGAAGGGGATTCCTCGGCATGTTTTTCAAACTGCTTTTTTCTCCCTTCCTTCATCTCTCTCCTGGGACTTGAGCCCAGCCAAAACCCATGGTGCCTGGCTTCAGGACCTAGTGAAGCTCAGGCTCTGATATCTCATTGCAAAAATTCAATTAGAGACACAGCAATAGGTAAAAAGTGTATTTGTTCGGATTCAGAAAGAAGCACACTCCACAGGGTCTGGGTTATCACAGAGGAGAGTACAGTGGCCATGGGATGTGGTGTGGTTCGTTTTTGTCAGCTGGATGATTTCATATGCTAATGAGTAGGAGGATCACTCCAACAAGTGTGTCATTTAGCTTGCAGATCAAAGATCAAGGTTTAGTTGAGTTTGACTTGTCATCTTTGACCCATTTGATTTTAATCGGTTTATGTTTTGCCCTTGGGCTATATCATTCTTTCAAAAGTTGTGCCCTGCCCCCTTCTCTCCTGTTTCATGCTCTTTTCCTAAGCCCTGTCCTGGCCCACAATGTTACCTCTACAGTCTTCTGGAGGGACAACCAGAAAATAGCTGGCCCTTGAGAGGGTAATACTGCACAATATCCAATCCCTCTAGATATTTAGGCCTGCATCTTCCATGTTTCCTACAACATGTGCAACAACAGCATCTCTCAGTGAACCCACTAGGGCAGGTGACAGGCATATAATGCCTGCTGGAAGTCCATCTATTGATGGCATCCCTTCAAGGGCAAATGGGCTTCCAGGGATAATGTTTGCCACTTTGGGAGTTATCCCTGAAAGCTCTTTGGGCCCAAACCCTTACCACCCTTCTCCTAAAGTTACAAACATACCCCCAGATCAAATCTCCACTCCACTTTTATGGACCATCTGGTCTGTTGCCTCTTATCAATTTGTTCTTACGCCATTTACTAGCTCCTACAACCAGGACCCTGCCCCCTTGTAGGCAACATTGCTCCACCTCATTTATTATTAAAATACTCTTAATGCCCCTAACAGGACCAAATAACCCACCCCTTTGTCATTACTTCTGTTATTACCTAAAGTGGGTCTATGACAATGAAATGTTTACCATTGGAGATACCCTAACCTGATCTTATGGAGGACTAGGGGAGGAAATCTGGAGAAGGAAATGACAACCCACTCCAGTATTCTTGTCTAGAGAATACCATGGACAAAGGAGCCTGGTGGGCTGCTGTCCATAGGGTCACACAGAGTCAGACATGACTGAAGCGACTTAGCACCAGCAGCAGGGCAGGAAATCAGTGACTTATATTCCCTCAGAGCAATAAGAGGATAATGCTTTTGGCTGCTTCACCAGGTTCCCAGTCTCAGGGCACAGGCTTGAATTGCTTTACATCATGCTACTCCCATCTGTGGTGAACAAACTGGCAATGAGTTAAGATTACAACCCTTTAATCCTACCCAGCACTGGTCACACTGGAGTCCTTGGGGATGCAACTCCAGTCCAGGGGTCCCAGGAGACTGACTTGCCTCAACCTGCCTGGGGTTTCGATCTTGTTAGGTAAGTAGATTAGGGAAAAGGAGTCCAAAATGGCGATGGCTAAAAGACAAGGAAGGGAAAAGCCTGCGAAAATAGAGCAAAGGAAGGTCAAAGGAAGGTCCGAGGACCAGAGTGATGAAGACTTCAGGTAGAACAAACAGCACTCCTGGCTAAGCCCAATCTGCATAGGGCAGGCCCAGGTGGAGGAAAAAAAAAAACATATAAAAGGAGGAGCCAAAGTTCTTTCTCTCTCTCTTTCTCTCCCGCATGCATGCACTCTTTCTATCTCTCTCCTTCTCTTACTCTCTCTCCCTCCCTCTCTCTCTCCCTCCCCCACGTGCTCCTTCACTCTCTTCTCTTCGAGTCTTTGGGTTGGCATGCCCTCACACTTAGAGGATGGATTCTCCTGCTATCTTCTAAATAAAATAGAGCTGTAACACTGATTTGCCTAAGAGCTATAACGTGGTTTGTCCAAGACCAGAGAGCTGTGACGCTCTGACGACTTTAATGTCCGTCGCTCTAAATCTTTGCTGTGATGAGACAAAGAACCGAGGAACATACACTTGCATGACATCTATGGTGCCGTGACTCAGATTTAACCTGGCTGAAACAACCTCCGCGCAGAAGAGGCCAAGCACAGCAGGAGCCCAACTCAGTGAAGCTCCCACGCTAGAAGCAGAAGGTGAAGAAACCCAGCACAGGGGAAGGCCCAACATGCTGGAAACCGGGACAGTGAAAAATGAACTCAGCAGAAAGCTCATATGGCCCAGTCTCAGATTCCAGAAGACCTCCGGTTAAGGTAAGAGGTCCTCACTCCTATGGCTGGAGGGACCTTTAAAATCTCTTGTTTCTTGTTTCCTCAAACCTCCTGTGAATTGGCAGGCGGCAGGGGTCACAACTGAGGGACTCTGGGGAGGCTACTCTTCAGCATGTCCCAAAGGCACTATCTGCTGAGCCCCAGTAGCTGTTACACAAGTTGGTGGGGGTTCTTCTGTCCTTTCTCTTCTCTGTGCCAAGAATTAGACCAATGAAACTCTGAGCACCGGTCACATATTTAGCAAATTTTCTGGTAGGCTATGAAGGGGATTCATGGGCAAGTTTTTCCCACTGCTTTTTCCTCCCTTCCTTCAGCTTTCTCCTGGGACTCAAGCCCAGGCAAAACTAATGAAACTCAGGCTCTGATGTCTCATTGCAAAAATTCATTGAGAAACAAAACAATAAGAGGTGGATTTGTTAGGATCCAGAGATGCAATCTCAAAAATGACAGAGTGATATCTGTACATTTCCAAGGCAAACCATTCAATATCACAGTAATCCAAGTCTATGCCCCAACTAGTAATGCTGAAGAAGCTGAAGTTGAACGGTTCTATGAAGACCTACAAGACCTTTTAGAACTAACACCCAAAAAAGATGTCCTTTTCATTATAGGGGACTGGAATGCAAAAGTAGGAAGTCAAGAAACACCTGGAGTAACAGGCAAATTTGGGCTTGGAATACGGAATGAAGCAGGGCAAAGACTAATAGAGTTTTGCCAAGAAAATGCACTGATCATAACAAACACCCTCTTCCAACAACACAAGAGAAGACTCTACACATGGACATCACCAGATGGTCAACACCGAAATCAGATTGATTATATTTTTTGCAGCCAAAGATGGAGAAGCTCTATAAAGTCAGCAAAAAGAAGACCAGGAGCCGACTGTGGCTCAGATCATGAACACCTTATTGACAAATTCAGACTTAAATTGAAGAAAATAGGGAAAACCACTAGACCACTGAGGTATGACCTAAATCAAATCCCTTATGATTATACAGTGGAAGTGAGAAATAGATTTAAGGGCTTAGATTGGATAGATAGAGTGCCTGATGAACTATGGAATGAGGTTCATGACATTGTACAGGAGACAGGGATCAAGACCATCCTGGTGGAAAAGAAACACAAAAAAGCAAAACGGCTGTCTGCGGAGGCCTTACAAATAGCTGTGAAAAGAAGAGAAGTGAAAAGAAAAGGAGCAAAGGAAAGATATAAGCATCTGAATGCAGAGTTCCAAAGAATAGCAAGAAGTGATAAGAAAGATTTCTTCAGCGATCAATGAAAAGAAATAGAGGAAAACAACAGAATGGGAAAGACTAGAGATCTCTTCAAGAAAATTAGAGATACCAAGGGAATATTTCATGCAAAGATGGGCACAATAAAAGACAGAAATGGTATGGAACTAGCAGAAGCAGAAGATATTAAGAAGAGATGGCAAGAATACAAAGAAGAACTGTACAAAAAAGATCTTCATGACCCAGATAATCACGATGGTGTGATCACAGACCTAGAGCCAGACATCCTGGAATGTGAAGTCAAGTGGGCCTTAGAAAGCATCACTACGAACAAAGCTAGTGGAGGTGATGGAATTCCAGTTGAGCTATTCCAAATCCTGAAAGATGATGCTGTGAAAGTGCTGCACTCAATATGCCAGCAAATTTGGAAAAGTCAGCAGTGGCCGCAGGACTGGAAAAGATCAGTTTTCATTCCAATCCCAAAGAAAGGCAATGCCAAAGAATGCTCAAACTACCACACAATTGCACTCATCTCACATGCTAGTAAAGTAATGCTCAAAATTCTCCAAGCCAGGCTTCAGCAATATGTGAACCGTGAACTTCCTGATATTCACGCTGGCTTTAGAAAAGGCAGAGGAACCAGAGATCAAATTGCCAATATCCGCTGGATCATGGAAAAAGCAAGATAGTCCCTGAAAAACATCTATTTCTGCTTCATTGACTATGACAAAGCCTTTTATTGTGTGGATCACAATAAACTGTGGAAAATTCTGAAAGAAATGGGAATACTGGACCACCTGATCTGCCTCTTGAGAAATGTGTATGCAGGTCAGGAAGCAACAGTTAGAACTGGACATGGAAAAACAGACTGGTTCCAAATAGGAAAAGGAGTTCGTCAAGGCTGTATATTGTCATCCTATTTATTTAACTTATATGCAGAGTACATCATGAGAAACGCTGGACTGGAAGAAACACAAGCTGGAATCAAGATTGCCGGGAGAAATATCAATAACCTCAGATATGCAGATGACACCACCCTTATGGCAGAAAGTGAAGAGGCACTAAAAAGCCTCTTGATGAAAGTGAAAGTGGAGAGTGAAAAAGCTAGCTTAAAGCTCAACATTCAGTAAACGAAGATCATGGCATCTGGTCCCATGACTTCATGGGAAATAGATGGGGAAACAGTGGAAACAGTGTCAGACTTTATTTTGGGGGGGCTCCAAAATCACTGCAGATGGTGACTGCAGCCATGAAGTTAAAAGACGCTTACTCCTTGGAAGGAAAGTTATGACCAACCTAGATAGCATTTTAAAAAGCAGAGACATTACTTTGCCAACAAATGTTCATCTAGTCAAGGCTATGGTTTTTCCAGTGGTCATGTATGGATGTGAGAGTTGGACTGTGAAGAAGGCTGAGTGCCGAAGAATTGATGGTTTTGAACTGTGGTGTTGGAGAAGACTCTTGAGAGTTCCTTGGACTGCAAGGAGATCCAACCAGTCCATTCTGAAGGAGATCAGCCCTGGGATTTCTTTGGAAGGAATGATGCTAAAACTGAAACTCCAGTACTTTGGCCACCTCATGCGAAGTGTTGACTCATTGGAAAAGACTCTGAAGCTGGGAGGGATTGGGGGCAGGAGGAGAAGGGGACGACAGAGGATAAGAAGGCTGGATGGCATTATTGACTCTATAGACATGGATCTGGGTGAACTCCGGGTGTTGGTGATGGACAGGGAGGCCTGGCGTGCTGCGATTCATGGGGTCGCAAAGAGTCGGACAAGCCTGAGCGACTGAACTGAACTGAGAGAGAAGCCACTCTTCAGGGTGTGAATGATTGCCGAGGGCAAGGGCTGGGGCCATGGAATTAGGCCTGGCTGGGTTTTGTGAGGGAGTATAATTTATATGCTAATGAGTGGGAGGATCATCCCAACCATTGGGAACCACCCAGTCCTCCCTCTTTTGACCGTGCCTTGGAGCTGTCCTGCCACGTCTAGGTGTGTCTGTTGCCTTTTAGATTTGGGATTAAGGTTTACTTGAATTTGACTTGTCATCTTGGACCCAACTGATTTTAATTGGTTTAGATTATACCCTTGTGCTATGTCATTCTTTCAAAGGTTGTGCTCTGCCCCCTTCCCTCCTGTTTCATGATCTTTTCCTGAGCCACAAGGTTGCCTCTACAATCTTCTGGAGAGACAACCAGAAAGTAGCTGGCCTTGGGAAGGAAATACTCTATAATATCCAACTCCCTAATCCAACCCAGTACTGGTCACACTGGAAATCTTGGGGATGCCCAGGGACCCAATTCTCAGGAGGCCGTCATGCCTCGACCTGCCCAGGGATTCAGTCTCTAGGAGGCTGTCACGCCTCAGCCTGCCTGGGGATCTGCACCCTGTCCCGGGGACGCCTGGCTCTCAGGTTGCAACAGTACTGGGTAGGATGAGCTTACATATCTATTCCCATCCACGGTGGGTAAACCAGCAATGAGTTACAAACCCCTTAATTCTACCCAGCACTGGTCACGCTGGAGACCTTGGGGATGCCCAAACTCCAGCCCAGGGGTCCCAGGAGGTCATCACGCCTTGACTTGCCTAGGAATCTGGTCCTCAAAAGGTTGTCACGCCTCAACCTGCTCGGGGATCTGCAAGTTCCAGGGGTCCCAGGAAGTCGTCACGCCTTGACCTGTCCAGGGACCCAATTCTCGGGAGGCTGTCATTTCTCGACCTGCCTGGGGATTCAATCTCTAGGAGGCTGTCACACCTCAGCCTGCCTGGGGATCTGCACCCTGACCCGGGGACGCCTGGCTCTCAGGTTGCAACAGTTCTGGGTAGGATAAGCTTCAGAAAGACTCACCCCTAAGGAAGTCTACCCATGGAAACAGAAGGAACCCTATTACTTGTGGGACTGTGGCCAGTCTCAGCAATAACTCAGGATCCCAGGGAGAACCCCATTGCCTTTCTGGAAAGGCTAAAAGAGGCACTCCAAAAGTTTACCAGTCTGGACTTAGACTCTGATGAGGGACAGCTGACTTTAAAGGACAAATTCCTGTCCCAATGTGCATCAGATATCAGAATTAAATTACAACAGCTACAACAGCAGGACCCTGCTGCCTCTTTAGATGAGATGGTCCAGACAGCTACAAATACCTCTTATAACAGAGAACAGGAGAAGGAGGCCAAGGCCCAGGAGAAGGACAGAAAGAAAGAGACAAGGCATGCCCAGATGCTGGCCGCCCTCCAGAGAAGCCCTATGGTAAACCCCGAGTCCTTGAAGGACAAGGCACTAGACAAATGCCTGATCTGTAGACAGGCCGGGCATTGGGCCAAAGAGTGCCCAAACCGTGACAAGTCTCCTAGAACGGCTTGCCACAAATGCCATCAACTGGGACATTGGGCGGCACTCTGCCCTTGGGACCCAAGAGCCTCAGGGTCAAGCGCCAAGCCTACCCTCACGATGGTTCAAGAGGACTGAAGAGGCCTGCTCCAGCCAGCCCGCCTGTCACAGATAACCATCACGGGGCTGGAGCCAAGGGTGCAACTGGATGTGGCAGGTAGGTCCGAGAATTTCTTTGTTGACACAGGGGCTACCTACTCTGTCTTGATTTCCTACTCTGGAGCCTTCTCCTCCCAAACCTGTACCATTTTGGGTGCTATAGGAAAAGCAACTACTAAAAGATTCACCTGAGCACTTCTTTGTTGCTGAGATGGACAAATATTTTCCCACCAGTTTCTGGTGGTCCCTGAGTGTCCTACTCCCTTAATGGGAAGAGACATACTCACTAAACTGGGGACCACCCTTGTGATGCAAAGTTTTTCAGCCCCTAGAGCTCTACAGCTCCTGGTTACTACTGAAGAACCCATTACACCTTCAATAGAGAGGAACCAAAAACTATGGGAAGACAAAATTAACCCCCAGGTGTGGGACCAGGGGATTTCTGGACGAGCCCACCAAGCTGAATCAGTCATCATTGTCCTCCGAGATCCCACTCGGTTTCCTAACCGGAAACAATACCCTATCAAAAGAGAGGCTTGGGAGGGACTACAGCCTTTAATAAATAAATTCTTTGCTTTTGGGCTATTGGTCCCCACCAATTCACCATGTAACACCCCAATCCTCTCTGTAAAGAAAAAAGATGGAACTTGGCGAATGGTTCAAGATCACTGGATCATAAATGAAGCTGTAGTCCTCCTCCATCCCACAGTACCCAATCCCTATGTAATCTTGGGAGAAATCCCACCCAGTGCCAAGTGGTTTACAGTCTTGGATCTCAAAGATGCATTTTTTTTTTTTTTTTTGGCATACCACTGGCTAAAGAATCCCAATATCTTTTTGGCTTTGAGTGGGAGGCCCCAGGAGAAAAACACCAACAGATGACTTGGACAGTATTACCTCAGGGGTTCAGAGATAGCCCCCACCTGTTTGGACAGACCCTTAGCTGAGATCTCCTAGATCTGGACGTGGGACCTAATGGGAAAATATTACAATATGTAGATGACCTACTAATCTGCTCTCCAGATGAAAAAAGTGCCCAACAACATGCAATTCAGGTTCTAAACTTCTTGGCAGAAAGGGGATATAAAGTCTCCCGTGCTAAGGCACAGATGGTCGAGACAAAGGTCACTTACCTGTTCAGATTACACATGGGTCCAGGAGTCTGTCCTCTGATTGGGTACAAGGAATCTTCCAGTTGCCCTCCCCCATGACTCGAAAACAATTGTGAGCTTTCCTGGGGCTAACTGGATATTTTAGAATCTGGATACCCAACTATGGTTTAATTGCCCAGCCCTTATATGAAAGCTTAAAGGGACAAGATGATTCAATCCCACTGATGTGGGGAACTCCTCAAAAGAAGGCAGAGGCTACACTAAAACAGGACTTAACTCAGGCACCTGCCTTAAGGTTGCCAGACCCAGAAAAAACATTCCAACTTTATGCCCATGAAAGAGAGGGAATAGCCTTGGGAGTGTTAACTCAAAGGTTGGGATCTGAGCCCCAGCCTGTAGCTTACTTATCCAAGAGGATTGACCGAACTGCCCTAGGCTGGCTCCCCTGCCTTCAAAATCTTGCAGCTATTAAAATCATGATAGAAGATACATTAAAACTCTCCTTTGGGGGCAAACTAACTATTTTTACCAGCCACCAAGTAAAACAACTCCTAAATGGGAGAGGCCATTTATGGATGGCTGTCAAAGAATTCTCAGATATCAAGTAATGCTGATGGAAAATCCAGGTTTCACTATATGCCCTTGTGAGGTTCTCAACCCAGCCACCCTCCTCCCTACCCCTGAGGGCTCTCTCCCCTTTCACTCTTGTCTAGAAACCTTGGACCACTGGACAAAACCGCGAGAGGGACTGTCAGAAGATCCTCTGACCAATCCTGAGGAAATCTGGTACACTGATGGAAGTAGCTTTCTCTTGGATGGAAAAAGAAGAGCCAAGTATGCAGTAGTCTCCAATTTTGAGACCATAGAGGCTAAGCCTATGCCACCAGGTACTTCAGCCCAATTAGCTGAGCTCATAGCCCTGGCTCAAGCTTTAGAGCTGGGAAAAGGAAAAAGAGTAGCCATTTACACTGACTCCAAGTATGCCTTTCTGGTGCTACGTGCACATGCTGCTATTTGAAAAGAAAGGGGCCACTTGACCACCCGAGGGTCCCCAATCAAATATAGTGATCAGATTCTTTGACTCTTGGAGGCAATCCATCTGCCCACTGAGGTTTCAGTCTCCCACTGTAAAGGACACCAAAAAGGGAGCGCAGAAGTGGCACGAGGGAACCAAGCAGCTGATCAGGCAGCTAGGAGAGCAGCATTACAGAACCATGACCTAATAGGAATTGCCACCTTAGTTCCACAGACTAATTTGCCAGAAACTCCTTCATATACTGAAGGTGAGACTCTTAAAGCTAATTGCGAGGGCTTTCAAGAAGATCATATGGGGTGGTTCCAAAAGGAGGGGCTCCTTTTTCTGCCTGGGAGCCTCCAATGGAAGTTGGTTAACTCCTTACATGCCACTATTCATTTAGGAGAAAAGGCCCTCCAAATACTACTAGAAAGGTCCTTCAGAGGAACAGGCTTCCAAACAATTATAAGACAGGTGGTCTCCTCTTGTCCCACTTGCCAATTAAAAAACCTCCAAGGATCTCGAAGACCCCAGCTGGCCCAGCCCATCCAATGATGTGGGACCTACCCAGGAGAGGACTGGCAGATGAACTTCACCTGGATGCCAGTTTCTCAAGGGTATAAATACCTATTAGTCATGACTTCATTCACAGGATGGATTGAAGGCTTTCCCACCTGGACTGAGAAGGCTGAGGAGGTGGTAAAAAAAACTGTTACATGAAATCATTCCAAGATTTGGTCTGCCCAGGTCATTACAAAGTGACAATGGGACATCATTTCCTTTTAAGGTCACCTAAGGGGTCTCAAAGCATTGGGCATTACTTATTATCTCCATTGTGTCTGGAGGCCTCAATCTTCAGGAAAAGTAGAAAGAGCCAATCAATTCTTAAAATCAGCAATAAAAAAGATAACCCAGGAGACCTCCCTGGGATGGAAGGAGGCTTTACCAATAGCTCTCCTCCACACCTGCATTGCCCCTAAGGAACAGGTTGGTCTTAGACATTATGAGATGCTATATGGGAGACCTTTTGTTTATGTCAATGACCTCTTCCTACATCCAGAGGTTCAGACCCTCCAGTCTTATACCATGGCCATTGGGCAATTCCAACAGGATATATGCTTGTGGGGTATGAACTAGGACCCAAAAGATTCTAAAGAGTCACCACTATATGCTCCTGGGACTCAAGTCCTAATTAAAGTCTGGAAAGATGGGTCCCCAAAGGCTCAACTCCAGCCCACATGGTAAGGACCCTACCCTGTAATACTTTCTACCCCCACAGCAGTCAAGGTACCAGGACATGACTCCTGGATTCACTACTCACGAATCAAGCCATGGAAGAAAACAGAAGAGGACACTCAATACACCTGTGAGCCCCTGGGAGATCTCAGATACCTATTCAGAACTACAAATGAGTGCCATTCCAATGAACACACCCAAAATCTGGTTTATGGAGATAAGATTTCTCAGGATAACTCTAAAGAGCTAGCACAGCTTGACAGAGACTGTACTCCAAAACAGACAGGAGATAGATCTTCTGATCCCTGAACAAGGAGGGACTTAAGCCATCTTGGCCATGTGAATTTAAAATTGACTAATGCCCCTACTAGTCCTTGTTATGCTATATTGATGATGCCTATGATTATTCCATGTACTGTCAATTGTCTAACCTGTTTTTTCTCTGCCCAGGTCAACAAGCTACAACATGCAGTGCCAGTTCAACAAAGATATAAAACTACAGCTGACCACGGAATATATCACACACCCTTAGATGGACACCACTATAAGGACTCTGAGGCTTGAGACTAGCAAGAGGGGGAGACCCACAGGAAGTAGCCATAAAGACCTCAACACCCCTATTCCCAAAGAACTGGGCCTCCCATCTCTTGAGGGGGGAATGTTAGGTAGGTAGACTAGGGAAAAGGAGTCCAAAATGGTGGTGGCTAAAAGACAAGGAAGGGGAAAGCCCGTGAAAATAGAACAAAGGAAGGTCAAAGGAAGTTCCAAGGACCAGAGTGAAGACTTCAGGTAGAACAAACAGCACTCCTGACTAAGCTCAATTTGCATAGGGCAGGCCCAGGTGGAGGAAAAAACATATAAAAGGAGGAGCCAAAGTGCTTTCTCTATCTCTCTTTCTCTCCAGCGTGCGTGCACTCTTTCTCTCTCTCCCCCGTCTCTCTCTCTCTCCCTCCCCCGCGTGCTCCTCCACTCTCTTCTCTTCGAGTCTTTGGGTTGGCATGCCCTCACACTTTGAGGATGGATTCTCCTGCTATCTTCTCAATAAAATAGAGCTGTAACACTGATTTGCTTAAAAGCTATAACACGGTTTGTCCAAGACCCAAGAGCTGTGACGTCGAGGGCTTTAATGTCCGTCGCTCCAAATCTTTGTTGTGACGAGACAAAGAACCAAGGAACATACACTCGCGTGACAATCTCCAGGAGACTGTCATGCCTCAGCTTGCCTGGGGATCTGCACCCTGACCCAGGGATGCCTAGCTCTCATGTTGCAACAGTATTGGGTAGGATAAGCTTCAAAAAGACTCTGCCCTAAGGAAGTCCACCCATGGAAATTGAAGGAGGCCTATTAGTTTTTTTTTTTTTTTTCTTTTTTCTTTTCCTCCCTGTCATCACTCTTTCAGATGGGAAATAACCAATCCACTTCCCGACAGATGCCCTTGAGATGCATCCTTGATAACTGGAAGCTGTTCGATCTTCTATCTCTAAGGAGAAGTTGCTTAAAAATCTTTTGTGCCCCTTTGTGTCCATGGTATCCTCTGGGGGGACAAGGAACGCTGGCCTGATGATGGGAGCTTAAATTACAATACCATCCTGCAGCTAGACTTATTCTGCAAAAGGCAAGGGAAATGGACAGAGATCCCCATGTCCAGATTTTCTTCCAACTAAGAGATATGAAGGAACTTTGTCTTAAGTATGGGATTGTTGTATGCCGTAAAAGTGAGCCTACTAGGCAAATGGTGTTAGGCACAGGCAACCAACGGAAGGAAGTCCCCCGTGAAGGCTCACCTCCCATGGCTCCTGAGTTGCCTAGTGCTCCTTCCTTGTATCCAACTTGTTCCCATATCCAGAAGCACCCTCTCCACAAAAGCCAACTCAAGTATGTCGCTTAGTTGAAACTGGAGGAGAATTCGGACCAACCTGGGCCCATAAGCCCTTCTCCCTCTTAGAACTAAGACAGATCAAACAAGACCTGGGAAGCTATACAGATGACTCAGGCAAATATATAGATACATTCTAACACATTACTGAGAGAGTCAATTCCAAGGCAGGTTGATAAGAAGTCCGGGGTCCCCAAGGAGGAGGAGAGAGAGGTCTGGGGCTCTCAAGGAGGAGATAGAGGTCTGGAATTCTCAAGGAGGAGGAAAGGACAAACATCTTTTTTTTTTTTTTTCTCTACATTCCTTAGTCTTCAGTTCAGTTCAGTTCAGTTGCTCAGTTGTACCTGACTCTTTGCGACCCCATGAATCGCAGCACGCCAGGCCTCCCTGTCCATCACCAACTCCCGAAGTTCACTCAGACTCATGTCCATTGAGTCAGTGATGCCATCCAACCATCACATCCTCTGTCGTCTCCTTCTCCTCCTGCCCCTAATCCCTTCCAGCTTCAGAGTCTTTTCCAATGAGTCAACTCTTCGCATGAGGTGGGCAAAGTATTGGAGTTTCAGCTTTAGCAACATTCCTTCCAATGAAATCCTTCAGAATGGACTGGTTGGATCTCCTTGCAGTCCAAGGGACTCTCAAGAGTCTTCTCCAACACCACAGTTCAAAACCATCAATTCTTTGGTGCTCAGCTTTCTTCAGAGTCCAACTCTCACATCCATACATGACCACTGGAAAAACCATAGCCTTGACTAGACGGACCTTTGTTGGCAAAGTAATGTCTCTGCTTTTCAATATGCCATCTAGATTGGTCATAACTTTTCTTTCAAGGAGTAAGCGTCTTTTAATTTCATGGATGCAGTCACCATCTGCAGCGATTGGGAGCCCCAAAAAATAAAGTCTGACACTGTTTCCACTGTTTCCCCATCTATTTCCAATGAAATGATGGGACCAGATGCCACGATCTTCATTTTCTGAATGTTGAGTTTTAAGCCAAGTTTTCACTCTCCTCTTTCCCTTCATCAAGAGGCTTTTTTGTTCCTCTTCACTTTCTGCCATAAGGGTGGTGTCATCTGCATATCTGAGGTTATTGCTATTTCTCCCAGCAATCTTGATTCCAGCTTGTGCTTCTTCCAGTCACATGAAAAAATTTTTTTTCTTTAAATTGGGAACTGATGATTACATGACAAACAAACTCTGTACTAGGGGTTGTATAATAACAATGTATCCTGCTTGAGGACAGTTTCTCCTTCCTAAAATCCTTCTAGCTAAATCCTGTTATCTTAAAATGTAAATTGCTGGAGTAGGTCTGGTAAAATTTTTACAACCTTGAGACATTCTTTTGATTTGTTATAATAATTAATTTAAAAAGTATATAACTCCCTAGCTAACACTAGCAAGTGGGGGTGGGGGCACTCTCCATCCCCCTTCTGATGTCTATGTCAGAAGCTTTCTCTGTCCCTTTTTATACTTTAATAAAACTCTGCTATACAAAAGTTCTTGAGTAATCAAGGCTGGTCCCTGGTCCTGAAGCTAAATCTTCTTCTTAAGATATCATGAATCTGACATCATTCACTGTAAGCTATCATTACCTTGGCTTTTGATTTGACGTGGAAGGACATCATGGTCATATTTAGTCAAACTTTATCTGACCCTGAGCATGCTAGGGTCTTAAAGGAAGCCTGAAAGTATGCTATGGGGTTTCACATGTAAAGCAATAAATACCCAGCAGGGGAAACTGCGGTTCTTTCCTCAGATACTAACTGGAGTTATAATGACCCTGAGCACATCTATGAAAGGGATCATTTTCTGATCTGTGTGAAGGCAGGACTGAAAGCAGCCCAGCAAAAAGTAATCAGCTATACCCAGGTCTCAGCAATAACTCAGGAGCCCAATGAGAACCCCATCGCCTTTCTGGAAAGGCTAAAAGAGGCCCTCCAAAAGTTTACCAGTCTGGACTTAGACTCTTATGAGGCACAGGTGATTTTAAAGGACAAATTCCTGTCACAACGTGCATCAGACACCAGGATAAAGTTACAACAGCTACAGCAGCAGAACCCTGCTGCCTCTTAGATGAGATGGTCCAGACAGCCATCAACAGTTCTCTTATAACAGAGAGCAGGAGAGGGAGGCCAAGGCCCATGAAAGGGAGAAAAGGAAGCTATAGTCCCCCTCCATCCCACAATACCCAATCCCTATGTAGTCTTTGGAGAAATCCCACCCAGTGCCAAGTGGTTTACAGTCTTGGATCTCAAAGATGCATTCCTTTGCATGTCACTGGCTAAAGAATCCCAATATCTTTGTGCCTTTGAGTGGGAGGTTCCAGGAAAAAAATCACCAACAGATGATTTGGACCTCAGGGGTTCAGAGATAAACCCCACCTGTTTGGGCAGGCTCTTAGCCAGGATCTCCTAGATCTGGACCTGGGACCTAATGGGAAAACATTACAATACATAGACGACCTACTAATCTGCTCTCCAGATGAGAAAAATGCCCAACAACATGCAATTCAGGTTTTAAAGTTTTTGGCAGAGAAGGGATATAAAGTCTCCCGTGATAAGACACAGATGGTCAAGACAAAGGTCACTTACCTGGGATTTCAGATTACACATGGGTCCAGGAGGCTGTCCTCTGATCGAGTACCAGGAATCCTTCAGTTGCACTCCCTTATGACTTGAAAACAACTGCGAGATTTCCTGGGGCTAACTGGGTATTGTAGAATCTGGACATCCAACTATGGTCTAATTACCCAGCCCTTATATGAAAGCTTGAAGGAATGGGATGATTCAATTCCACTGATGTGGGGAACTACTCAAAAGAAGACAGAGGCTACAGTAAAACAAGCCTTAACTCAAGCACCTGCCTTGATGTTTGCCAGATCCAGAAAAAGCATTCCAACTTTTTAAGTATTCTTTTTTTAAATATAAATTTATTTATTTTAATTGGAGACTAATTAAAATATTGTATTGTACTTTATGTCTACGAAAAAGAAGTAATAGTCTTGGGAGTGTTAACTCAAAGGTTGGGACCTAAGCCCCAGCCTGTAGCTTACTTATCCAAGAGACTCGACCTAACCACTTGAGGCTGGCCTCCCTGCCTTTGAAATCTTGCAGCTATTGAAATCCTGATAGAAGATGCTCTAAAACTCTCTTTTTGGGGTAAACTAACTATTTTTACCAACCACCAAGTGAAAAAACTTCTAAATGGGAGAGGCCATTTATGGATGTCAGATCAAAGAATCCTCAGATATCAAGTAATGCTGATAGGAAATCCAGGCCTGACTATATCCCCTTGTGAGGTTCTCTACCCAGCACCCTCCTGCTACCCTCGAGGGCTCTCTCATCTTTCACTCTTGCCTAAAAACCTTGGACCACTTGACGAAACCCAGAGAGGGATTGTTGGAAGATCCTCTGACCAATCCTGAGGAAATCTGGCACACTGATGGAAGCAGCTTTCTCTTGGATGGAAAAAGAAGAGCCAGGTAGGCAGTAGTCTCCAATTTTGAGACCATAGAGGCTAAACCTTTGCTACCAGGTACTTCAGCCCAATTAGCTGAGCTCATAGCCCTGACTTGAGCTTTAGAGCTGGGAAAAGGAAAAAGAGTAGCTATTTACACTGACTCCAAGTATGCCTTTCTGGTGCTACGTGCACATGATGCTATTTGGAAAGAAAGGCGCCACTGGACCACCCAAATGTCCCCAATTAAATATGGTGATCAAATCCTTAGGCTCTTAGAGGAAGTTCATCTGCCCAATGAGGTTTCAGTCTCCCATTGTAAAGGACACCATAAAGAGAGCACAGAAGTGGCATGAGGGGACCAAGCAGCCGACCAGGCAGCTAAAAGAGCAGCATTACAAAACGATGACATAATAGAGAGTGCCACCTTAGTTCCACAGAGTAATTTGCCAGAAACTCCTTCATATAATGAAGGTGAGTGAGGGCTTTCAAGATGTTCATATGGGGTGGTTCCAAAAGGAGGGACTCTTTTTTCTGCCTGGGAACCTCCGAAGGAAGTTGGTTAACTCCTTACATGCCACCACTCACTTAGGGGAAAAGGCCTTCCAAAGATTACTAGAAAGATCCTTCAGAGGAGCAGTCCCCCAAACGACTGTAAGGCAAGTGATCTCCTCTTGTCCCACCTGCCAATTAAACAACCCCCAAGGATCTCGAAGACCCCAGCTGGCCCAGCCCATCCAATGATGTGGGACCTACCCAGGAGAGGACTGGCAGATGGACTTCACTCAGATGCCAGTTTCTCAAGTGTATAAATATCTGTTAGTCATGATGGATACATTCACCAGATGGATTGAAGGCTTTTCCATCTGGACTGAGGAGGTGGTAAAGCTGCTCCATGAAAGCATTCCGAGATTTGGTTTGCCCAGGTCAAAGTGACAATAGGACATCATTTACTTCTAAGGTCACCCAAGGGGTGTCTAAAGCTTTGGGCATTACTTATATCCATTGTACCTGGAGGTCTCATTCTTCAGGAAAAGTAGAAAGAGCCAACCAATTCTTAAAATCAGTGATAAAAAAGACAACCCAGGAGACCTCCCTGGGATGGAGGAGGCTTTACCAATAGCTCTCCTCTGCACCAGTATTGCCCCTAAGGAACAAATTTGTCTTAGTCCTTATGAGATGCTATATGGCAGACCTTTTGTTTATGTCAATGACCTCTTCCTAGATCCAGAGTCTCAGACCCTCCAGTCTTATACCACGGCCATTGGGCAATTCCAACAGGATATATGCTTGTGGGGTGTCAACCAGGACCCAAAAGATTCTAAAGAGTCATCACTATATGCTCCAGGGACTCAAGTCCTAATTAAAGTCTGGAAAGATGGGTTCCCAAAGGTTCAACTCCAGCCCACATGGAAGGGCTCCTACCCTGTAATACTTTCTACCCCCATAGCAATCAAGGTACCAGGACACAACCCTTGGATTCACCACTCATAAGTCAAACCATGGAAGAAAATAGAAGAGGACACTCAATACACCTGTGAGCCCCTGGGAGATCTTAGATACCTATTCAGAACTACAAATGAGTGCCATTCTAATGAACACTGCCAAAATTAATTTTCTGGGATAAGCTTTCTCAGGATAGCTCTAAAGAGCCAACACAGCTTGGCAGGGGTTGTACTCCAAAACAGGCAAGAGATAGATCTCCTGATCCCTGAACAAGGAGGAACTTGAGCCATTTTGAATGAGACATATTTCTGGGTAAATACCTCCAGCTAAGTTAAAGGAAATCTCATAGTCCTCAAGAAAAACATTCAGACCATACAGGATCTCAAAAAATGAGCTGGAGAGTTCTCAGGGTGGCTACAATCTCTCTTTGGGGGATCCTCCTGGAGATGGGAAATTTGGAGTTGGCTAATGCCCCCAACTAGTCCCTGTCATCACCATACTGATGCTGCTTGTGATTACTCCATGTATTATCAATTTTCTAACCCATTTTGTCTCTGCCCAGATCAACAAGTTACAACATGTAGTACCAGTTCAACAAGGGTATATAAAACTACAGCCAACCACAGAAAATATCACTCACCTTTAGATGGACACTTCTATAAGGACTCTAAGGCTTGAGACTAGCAAGAGGGGGAGGTCCAATTCCCCTGTCCCGCCCCTGTTCAGGGGGCATTCCAATGCCATCCCAGTTCAGCAGGAAGTAGCCAGAGAGATTTTGATGCCCCTATTCCCTAAGAATTGGGCCTTCTATCTCTTAAGGGGGAATGTTAGGTAGTTAGAATAGGAAAAAGGAGTCCAGAATGGCAGTGGCTAAAAGACAAAGAAGAGAAAAGCCCATGAAAATGGAACAAAGGAAGGTCAGAGGACCGGAGTGAGAACCTCAGGTAAAAAACAAAAACTCTCCTGGCTAGCCTAACTTACATGGGTCAGGCTCAGGGGGAAGAGAAAAAACATATAAAAAGAGGAGCCAAAATTGGGCCAGGGGGGTCTCTTCTCTTCCAGTCTTTTGGGTTGGCTCACTTTCATGCCTCAAGGGTGTATGTTCCTTTTCTTTCTAAATAAAACTGAACTGTAGCATGGAGCTGTAACACTGGTCCATCTGAGGAAATTACACGGGGCTGTAACACTGGTCCATCCAAGGACAGTAACACTGGTCTGTCCATCGCTTCAAATTTTTATGGTGACAAAACAGAACTGAGGAAATTGCAAACTCCCCTGTCTGCCTGGAAACTCTTTTCAGGCAGTCTGCTCAGCAGTAGTTGGACTTAATTCATTTTTTCCTATGTCGAAGGAGTAAGTCTGTTGCCTGATGTCCAGCGTCTTGAAAGACATTTTTCATGTTTCTTTCTTTTTTTTTCCCCTCTGATTTTTTTTTAGTTGTTTTAAGAGTGGCAATTAATCTGGTCACTATAAAAAAAAGAAATGACAAGACCTATGTTACAATAGCAGTGTTTTGCATAGAAATTCCTTTAGAACATTAAAGATAGTTTATGTTAGGCAGCAGAGCAAGGTTTGTTTGTTTTTATCCTTTTGTAGGTAAAACTCTACAATTAAAAGGGCTACTTTCAGATTTGTAGCTTATCTTTTGAAAATCATCTTGATGTTTTTATGTTGAAATAATTTTCAAATGTATTTAATTGATATGTGAATGGTTTTATTATTTCGTTTTAAGTCAATACAAAATGTAGAGTGGTGTTTTTGCTTTGTTTTTATTATTACTCCAACTGATTCAACAGCCTTACTTTCAAATGGAAATTTCATTTAAACTTTTAATGAATTGGTAAATGGTACTTAAGAGTTTATGATGCAGAGCAATGATAGGGACCTGCCTGATTAAACTTGAACTGCTACCATTTACAGATAATTTATTAGGAGAAATATCAATAATCTCAGATATGCAGATGACACCACCCTTATGGCAGAAAGTGAAGAGGAACTAAAAAGCCTCTTGATGAAAGTGAAAGAGGAGAGTGAAAAAGTTGGCTTAAAGCTCAACATTCAGAAAACTAAGATCATGGCATCCAGTCCCATCACTTCATGGCAAATAAATGGGGAAACAGTGGAAACAGTGTCAGACTTTATTTTTCTGGGCTCCAAAATCACTGCAGATGGTGATTGCAGCCATGAAATTAAAAGACGCTTACTCCTTGGACGGAAAGTTATGACCAACCTAGATAGCATATTCAAAAGCAGAGACATTACTTTGCCAACAAAGGTCCATCCGGTCAAGGCTATGGTTTTTCCAGTGGTCATGTATGGATGTGAGAGTTGGACTGTGAAGAAAGCTGAGTGCTGAAGAATTGATGTTTTGAGCTGTGGTGTTGGAGAAGACTTTTGAGAGTCCCTAGGACTGCAAGGAGATGCAACCAGTCCATCCTAAAGATCAGTTCTGGGTGTTCATTGGAGGGACTGATGTTGAAGCTGAAACTCCAATACTTTGGCCACCTCATGCGAAGAGTTGGCTCATTGGAAAAGACCCTGATGCTGGGAGGGATTAGGGGCAGGAGGAGAAGGGGATGACAGAGGATGAGGTGGCTGGATGGTATCACCAACTCGATGGACATGAGTTTGGGTAAATTCCAGGAGTTGGTGATGGACAGGGAAGGCCTGGTGTGCTGCAATTCATGAGGTCACAAAGAGTCGGACACGACTGAGCAACTGAACTGAACTGAACTGAATATATTTCTTAAAAAGTAGTTATGTCAATTGAACATAGTAGAGCTAATAAAACATGAGAAATGATGGACTTGTATATTTCTGTTGTTTTTTGAAGATGACTGTTGGAAAGCTGGCTATAGTTATAAGGTTTAATATTACTCATTTACTGAGCATTGAGTAAATATGAACTCCTTCTATGACTTTTGATGAATCATGTGGAAATTATTCATGGTAGAAGAAGGCAAAACTATATGGCACGTTGTCTGTTAACTATATTTGTGTTCAGTGATGCCCAGAGTCATATCCCTAGCAAATCATTCAGTTCAGTTCAGTCGGTCAGTCGTGTCTGACTCTTTGCAACCCCATAAACCACAGCACCCCAGGCCTCCCTGTCCAACACCAACTTCCGTAGCCTACCCAAACTCATGTCTGTTGAGTTGGTGATGCCATCCAACCATCTCATCCTCTGTCGTCCCCTTCTCCTCCTGCCCTCAATCTTTCCCAGCATCAGGGTCTTTTCCAATGAGTCATCTCTTCACATCAGGTGGCCAAAGTATTGGAGTGTCAGCTTCAACATCAGATTTCCCAATAAACACTCAAGCCTGATATCCTTTAGGATGGACTGGTTGGATCTCCTTGCAGTCCAAGGGACTCGCAAGAATCTTCTCCAACACCACAGTTCAAAAGCATCAATTCTTTGCTGCTCAGCTTTATAGTCCAACTCTCAAATCCATACATGACTACTGGAAAAACCATAGCCTTGACTAGACGGACCAAATCATTACTTGCTGTTAATTATTCAGAAACTAAGTACAATGAACTGATTGTTTCACTCTAATGCCCAGTAGAACTTTGTTTACATCATCTAATAGAACTTCCTTGACTGATTAATGTTCAAACTACGAAGTTAAAACAGACTAAATGAGAGAGATTGACCCATTCTATAATATAGTGTTCTGAAGATAGTATCAAGGCTTTCAAAAAGGTATAGGCCTTTTTTCTGGTTTACTATACATAGCAAACACAGCAATTAGAAAATGTCATTAGCTAAGTGTGAAATTTTCAGTCACTAATTTCACTTAAAGATCTAACCTTTCATTCCTGCTTTACATATTTTAATTAGTTTTTTTTTTCATTTTTAATATTTATGGCTAAGACCATGAGAATAGACAATTAATTGAGAATTTTTTAGGAAAAAATGTCTTTAAGCAGGAGGGAAGCTTCTAGTAATTATGTTTGAAAATCACCCTGAAAATAATCAGCACTCTACATTTTTTCCAAAATAAAACCATATGAAATAGGATAATTAAAACAGCCACCTGTACCTAACATATAAAAACTAAGAAGTTGCTTTTAAACTACTAGTTAATTCAGAATAATGTCTCACTGATTGTAAACCTAATAAATTGATGATTGAGGGAATTCTAAGAATTACTGAAACAGAAAAACATGATCATTTATTGTTTTCACTAGTTTATATGTAATTTATTCCTTCATTCATCAAACATTTATTAATCATCAAACATTTATTAATCACTTACTTCATTACACTGCATTATTTGATCCATTGGGTACTGAGAAAATGAAGACAAGATGTTAGCAGTTTAGTAAAAGAAACTCAAATTACTATAATTTGAAACCTAATGTTTGTACTACAGCAGAAAAATAGGCAAAGTATTGTGAGAACATTCAAAAAAAGTTAGATTCTGAGTAGGCAGACATAGGGAACATTTCACACTGAAGTTGGCATTTGATGAACCAGCCTTGAAAGATAAGTGCTATTCTTCAAGCAGAGAATGTATGGAAGTACATTCTAGGCAGAATAAATAGTATTGGAAAAGGCAGAAAATCCTGTAAGTTCAAGGTAGGAAAAGAAAGTAGCCATTCATTATTATGGTTTAATGTTCTTTAATGAGAATAAAATTTAGTATGAGGATAAGAGAGATGAAATATTGCATACTTGTGGAATGGGAAAAACAATTAAAAAAAACATATATTTAGAAAATAGATTCTGAAACAGACCTTTTAAAAGTATATGCTCCAGATTTCTTAGCTGGAAGGGTGATTTCACATGGTTCCTAAGTAGTACATCAAAATAATAGTCATAAAAATACAGATACATAAAGATTTTTTTTCATTTGATTTTTAATATAAATTTATTTATTTTAATTGGAGTCTAATTACTTTACAATATTGTATTGGTTTTACCATACATCTATGCTGGGAGCCGGCGAGAGACATTCCACTCGTGACAAAGGTCATGAGGAAGGGGGCTCGGCATATGCAAAGGTGGGATCGAGCCTCGGGAGTGCCCCCGGATATTCTCGAGCATCTACCCCCCAAAAAACCAGAGTCTGCCTACTTTATTGCTTTGTGCTCTCACCTCTGACTTTACTGGGGGCTGTCCCCCACCACCATCTCACTCTCTCTGTCAAAGAGTTAACTTACAGCTCCAATTAATAAAGTTCCTGGGCAATTAGGAGTGTTTAAATCCAAACCCCTCAGATGGCTCTCTAACTCGCCTGACAAGTTTACCCGGACACCTACAGCTATGCATACGATTGTTTACAGTCTCCCAGCCTCCAGAGGCACGGGAAGCTTAAGATATTCAAATAGCTTAGAGCCTCTCAGAGAATTAGAAACTGTCAGAATAAAACTAGTAAAAGATTTCATTGATGAGCCAATGTTTGTTGCCAAGTTTTCACATCCCTTGAATTGTATCCTTGAATGTGCATTAATTAATATAGTTGGTATGTAGAAAAAATAAGTAGTGGCCTTGGTGTTAGTAACTTTAGACCCTTAAGGTAGTAAATTCTTTCCTTTGTAAACCCATTACACATCCACCCTATAGGAACGTAATCTTATCTTCGGAGGATGGCGCCAAACCTTAAAATAATTACTCTTAGAGAAAATAAGTCTTTGTTGATAAGTCCTTGTCAAGAGTCATAAAATGTTAATAGGCCTCTGGCCAGAAGATGATGTAAATCACCTAAACCATTTGTATACGATAAATCTGCAGGAAAGAAACCCTGGCTTTTGATAAGCATCAAAGACTGCTGATTTTGCATCCCCTATTGTCCTCTATGTGTAACTTAGGGTATAAAAGCCCCTGTTGAAAATAAAGCTATGGGCCTTGCTCACCAACGCTTGGTCTCCCCATGTCATTCTTCCCTTTAACTTCCAGCTGAGTGTCCATCTGGAGCGTGGATGTCCTCTGCGACCATTTATTTGCCTGGGCTTCTAAGACCCACTCGAGAAAGTGTCTAAGGTGGGGCACCTTCCGCTATTCGAGAGGGCGCCTGCGGCCTCCGTGGTCAGAGCTAACCTGGTGTCACGGGTTATATTGATTTTCCGCGTAAACCAAGCCACTCAGCTTCTTTTCTCCACTGAATTTTCCTACTGAGCTATCCTCATTCTATTCCTCTTTATTATATCTAATTAACATCTGAATAGGTCGCCTAGCCGTCTCTCCTTCGAAGACCCTGGATCAGCCGGGGCTGGACCCCGGCACATCTACATGAATCTGCCACAGGTATAAACGTGTTCCCCATCCTGAACCCCCCTCCCATCTCCCTCCCCTAACCATCCCTCTGGGTCATTCCAGTGCACCAGCCCCAAGCATCCTGTATCATACATCGAAACTGGACTGGAGAGTTGTTTCATATATGATATTATACATGTTTCAATGCCATTCTCTCAAATCATCCCACCCTTTCCCTCTCCCACAGAGTCCAAAAGACAGTTCTATGCATCTGTGTCTCTTTTGCTGTCTCGCATAAAGGGTTATTGTTACCATCTTTCTAAATTCCATATATATGTGTTAGTATACTCTATTGGTGTTTTTCTTTCTGGCTTACTTCACTCTGTATGTGGGTCAAGAAGTGACAGTTAGAATCATACATGGAACAATGGACTGGTTCAATATAGGGAAAGGAATATGACAAAACTGTATATTGTCATCCTACTTATTTAACTTACATGCATCATGCAGAGTACATCATGTGAATTGCCAGGCTGGATGACTACAACTGGAATCAAGATTGCCAGGAGAACTATCAACAACTTCAGATATGCAGATGACACCACCCTAATGTCAGAAAGTACTAAAGTACTAAGGAGGTACTAAAAAGCCTCTTGATGAGGGCTAAAGAGGATAATGAAAAAAATGGCTTGAAACTCAATATTAAATAAACTAAGATTATGGCATCTGGTCCCATCATTTCATGGCAAATAGGAGGGGGAAAAGTAGAAACAGTGGCAGATTTTATTTTCTTGGGCTCCAAAATCAATGTGGACTGTGATTGCAGCAATGAAATTAAAAGACACTTTCTCCTTGAAAGAAAAACCATGACAAATCCAGACAACATATTAAAAAACAGAGACATCACTTTGTTGACAAAAGTACATGTAGTCAAAGCTATGGTTTTCCCAGTAGTGGTGCAGAGATATGTGAGCTGGACCATAAAGAAGTCTGATTGCCGAAGAGTTGATGCTTTCAAATTGTGCTGGAAAGGATTGTTGAGAGTCCCTTGGACTTCAAGGAGATCAAACTAGTAAATCTTAAAGGAAATCAACCCTGAATATTCGTTGGAAGGACTGATGCTCAAGCTGAAGCTCCAACACTTCGGCCACCCATTGTGAAGAGCCAACACACTAGAAAAGATTCTGATGCTGGGAAAGATGGAGGGCAAGAGGAGAAGTGGGTGACAGAGGATGAGATGGTTGGATGGCATCACCAACTCAATGGACATGAATTTGAACAAACTCTGGGAGACAGTGGAGGACAGAGGAGCCTGGCATGCTGCAGTCCATGGGGTGGCAAACAGTTGGATGTGACTTAATGACTGAACAAGAACAAAATACATACCAAATTTCATTTATCCATTTATGGATTAACAGACATTTAGGCTATTTCCATATCTTGGCTATCTTTTTTTTTTTTTTAAATGCTGAAATGACCATTAATTACAGATATCTCTACAAGATACTTATTTCATTTCCTTTTTATATATACTCTGAAGTGGGATTGCTGGATCATAAGGTAGCACTATTTTTAATTATTTGAAGAATTTCACACAGTTTTCCATAATAGTTGTACCGTTTACAATTCCAGCAATATTATACAAGAGTTCTCTTTTCATTATGTTCTCACTAACATTTATTTTTCATCTTTCTGATAGCAGCCATTCTAAAGTGTGAGATGTGATATTTCACTCTTGTTTTGATTTGCATTTCCCTGATGATTAGTGAAGTTGAGCACTTTTTCATATACCTTTTGCCCCTTTGGATGTCTTGTTCTGAAAAAAATATCTTGGGTCCTTTTTTTTTCAGTTGTGTTACTTGAGTTCCTTATGTATTTTGGATATTAACTTCTTAACAGATATATGAGTTGCAAATATTTTCTCTGTTGTCTTTTCATTCTAAAAATCACTTTCTCTGCTGTACAAAAGCTTTTTAGTTTGAAGCAATCCTATTTGTCTATTTTTGCTTTTGTTTCCTGTGCTTTTGGGGACATATCCAAGAAATAATATTGCAGGCCAACTTCAAGAACCTTTTACTCTATGTTTTCTAGTATTTTTGTTTGTTTCAGATCTTATGTAAATCTTTAATCCTTTTTCTTTTTCTTTTTCTTTTTTTTTTTAAGAGAGAAAATTTGCCAGATGTAGTATTCTTGGTTGACAGGTGATTTTTCTTTTGTTTTCTTTCTTTCTTTCTTTTTTCTTTTTTTCTTCAGTACTTTAAATATATCGGTACACTCTCTCATGGCCTGCAAGGTTTCTGCTGAGATACCTCTGATAAATTTATGGTGGAGATGGTGGGGAGCTGTTCCATTGTTTGTGACTTTTCTCTTGCTGCTTTCAGAATTCTCTCCTTGTTCTTGACTTTTGACATTTGGTTATAATGTGACTGGTACAGTCTTCCTTGGGTTGATCATATTTGGAGTGTTTTGACTTAAGTGAATCTGAATGTCCATTTCCCTCCCAAGGTTTGGGAAGTTTTCAGCCACTATTTATTTAAAAAATATTTCTTTCTCTTTCTCTACTTCTCCTTCTGAGATTCCCATAATATTTATATTGTGTGCATACTCAGTCATTTAGTGATGTCTGACTCTTTGAGACCCCATGGACTGTACCCCACCCAGATCCTCTGTCCATGGGATTTTACAGGCAAGAATATTGGAGTGAGTTGCCATTGCCTCCTCCTGGAGATCTTCCTGACCTGAGGATCAAACCCAAGTTTCCTGTATCTCCTGCATTGGCAGGTGAATTCTTTTCCACTGAGGCCCCTGGGGAGCCCTAATGTGTATACTGACCCTTCATAATATCCCATAAATTTCATGGGCTTAGTACTTTTATTATTTTATCTCCTCTGACTGGGTAAGTTCAAATATCTTGTCTTTGAATTCACAAATTCTGTCCTCTGCTTGATTGACTTAGATTTTGAAGCTCTTTGTTGCATTTTTCATTTCATTTGTTATATTCCAGAATTTCTTTTTGGTTATATTTTATGATTTCTACCTCTTTGTTGAGCTTCTCATTTTGTTCATGCATTTTTCCCCTTATTTTGTTGAATTATCTACCTTTGCTCTCTTGTAGCTTGTTGAGCTTCTTTAAAACAAATATTTTAAATTCTTTTTTAGACAATTTGTAGATCTTACTTTTTATTACTGGAAAATAATTTGTTCCCTTGATAGTGTCATGTTTTCATTGATTTTTTGGGTGTGTGTTTGCGTGTGTTTGTGTGTGTTTGTAGCCTTTGTCTAAATGTTTCCATATTTGAAGGGGCAGTCATCTGTTCCAGACTTTATGGAATGGTTTCAGTGAGTAAAGTCCTACACCTTAACCTGATTCTGAGAATGCCATCTGGGTTAGTCTTAGCAGCTCCAGTTCAGTGGGAACACAATTGCTGATCTAGCACTGTGTCATGGTTTCATCAAGCTCTGTCAACTGAGGTCTGTGTTGGCAAAGATGGCAGGGGTCCTCCTCAGCCAAGTCTGTAGGTGGTAAGGGCTGTCAGTGTCCTCAGTGGTGAGGTTTACTGTGATCTTCCTGCTTTCCTTTTATCTGTGAAAAAGATTCATGGTTCAAAGATATACAGGCACATATGTGGCAGCAGTGGTGGGATCATGTGGATTTACTGCAGTGGTGACACTGGTGGGGGGTGCATGCAGAGTGGCTATCAAGCTGGGGCCTGGGTCATGGACATGGTTTGGGGAGTCGGAGTCATTTCTGGTCCCAAAGTGGGTGGAATGCAGTGTAACTCCATCCTTGGAGGCCTCACACTGCAGCCTGTCAGATTTATTCTTTCATTAGGAGGAGTAAACAAGGTAAACTTGATATGAGGGAGTGCAGTAAGCAGTGGCTTGTTGAGAAAGCTTTTTAGGCAATATTGTCCCTAAGTTTAGCCTGTTCTTGGGAAGAACTGTTAAGGAGGAGATGTTGATGTTGGCTCTGGATGAGGTTGGGTCAAAGTTCAGGTGCTTTAAGGGAGGAGATAAGCCCAACTAAAGTTTGGTCAAGTCAAGTTAATGGATATTTTGTACAAACTGGTCAGTGGAAACAAACAATTCAGTTAATTATTAATAAGAGAAAGAATGGAAATTTGAAATATCTGTATCTGGCCTTGTCATAGATAACTAAGAAATAAATCTGCCAGCTTTATCTAAGTCATATAGGGAAGGGTAGATCTGTGTGATAAGCTATTTTCCACAACACAAAATGTTGGGGGAACATTTTTCTGTTTTCCAGGAGTGTAAGACTCAGGCAAACTTTAAAACTGTTACTATTTTTGAAGCTGTCTCTAGGATATATTAATAGCAAAAAGGGTCCAAACTTGGTGGTAGATTTCTTGTTAAGGAATACTTGAAGTAATTTATCCCTGTAATGTTCCCCAAATGAAATGAAAAAAAAAAGGCAAAATGATTGTCTGAGTAGGCCTTACAAATAGCTGTGAAAAGAAGAGAAGTGAAAAAGCAAAGGAGAAAAGCAAAAATAAACCCATTTGAATGCAGAGTTCCAAAGATTACCAAGGAGAGATAAGAAAGCCTTCCTCAGTGATCAGCACAAAGAAATAGAGGAAAACAATAGAAGGGGAAAGACTAGAGATATCTTCAAGAAAATTAGAGATACCAAGGGAGCATTGCATGCAAAGATGGGCTCAATAAAGGACAGAAATGGTAGGGACATAACAGAAGGAGAAGATATTAAGAAGAGGTGGCAAGAACACACAGATGAACTGTACAAAAAAGATCTTTACTTCCCAAATAATCACGATGGTGTGATCACTCACCTAGAGCCAGATATCCTGGAATGTGAAGCCAAGTGGGCCTTAGGAAGCATCACTATGAACAAAGCTAGTGGAGGTGATGGCATTCCAGTTGAGCTATTCCAAATCCTAAAAGATGATGCTGTGAAAGTGCTGCATTCAATATGCCAGGAAATTTGGAAAACTCAGCAGTGGCCACAGGACTGGAAAAGTTCAGTTTTCATTCCAATCCCAAAGAAAGGCAAAGGCAAAGAATGTTCAAATTACCACACTATTGCACTCATCTCACATGCTAGTAAAATAATGCTCAAAATTCTCCAAGCCAGACTTCAACAATACATGAACTTCCATATGTTCAAGCTGGTTTTAGAAAAGGCAGAGGAACCAGAGATCAAATTGCCAACATCTACTGGATCATAGAAAAAACAAGAGAGTTCCAGAAAAACATCTATTTCTGCTTTATTTACTATGCCAAAGCCTTTGACTGTGTGGATCATAATAAACTGAGGGAAATTCTGAAAGAGATGGAAATACCAGACCACCTGGCCTGACTCTTGAGAAATCTGTGTGCAGGTCAGGAAGCAACAGTTAGAACTGGACATGGAACAACAGACTGGTTCCAAATAGGAAAAGGAGTACATCAAGGCTATATATTGTCACCCTGCTTATTTAACTTTTATGCAGAGCACATCATGAGAAACGCTGGGCTGGAGGAAGCACAAGCTGGAATCAAGATTGCTGGGAGAAATAATAACCACAGATAGCCAGATGACACCACCCTAATGGCAGAAAGTGAAGAAGAACTAAAGAGCCTCTTGATGAAAAGTGAAACCTAGAGTGAAAAAGCTGGCTTAAAGCTCAACATTCCGAAAACTAAGATTGTAGCATCCTGTTCCATCACTTCATGGCAAACAGATGGAATAACAGTGGCTGACTTTATTTTTGGGGCTCCAAAATCACTATAGGATAGTGACTGCAGCCACAAAATTAAAAGACACTCCTTGGAAGGAAAGTTATGACCAACCTAGACAGCATATTAAAAAGCAGAGACATTACTTTGCCAATAAAGGTCTGTCTAGTCAAAGCTATGTTTGTTCTAGTAGTCATGTATGGATGTGAGATTTGGAGTATAAAGAAAGCTGAGATCCGAAGAATTGATTCTTTTGAACTATGGTATTGGAGAACACTCTTGAGAGTCTCTTGGACCGCACGGAGATCCAACCAGTCCGTCCTAAAGGAGATCAGTCCTGAGTGTTCACTGGAAGGACTGATGTTGAAGCTGAAACTCCATTTCTTTGGCCACCTGATATGAAGAGTTGACTCATTTGAAAAGACTCTGATGCTGGGACAGATTGAAGGAAGAAGGAGAAGGGGATGACAGAGGATGAGATGGTTGGATGGCATCACTGACTCAATGGACATGAGTTTGGGTAAACTCTAGGAGTTGGTGATGGACAGGGAGGCCTGGCGTACTGCTGTCCATGGGGTTGCAAGAGTCAGACACGACTGAGCCACTGAAATGAACTGAACTGAATGTTCTTGACGAGTCTCATTGAAAGTTAAAAAATCAGATATGTTTTCCATTGTTTCCCTGGACTGTTCCATCTTTAAAATCAGCAGAAGAATATTCTAGAAATTCTTTCTACAGTGGAGACAAAAATCTTTTGTTGTTACTATATACAGATCTCCTGCTGCTGCTGCTGCTGCTAAGTCACTTCAGTTGTGTCCGAGTCTATGCAACCCCATGGACAGCAGCCCACCAAGCTCCTCTGTCCACAGGATTTTCCAGGTAAGAATACTGAAGTGGGTTGCCATTTCCTTCTCCAACAGATCTCCTGAGGAAATTTTTAATATAGTAATAAAAATGATATTTTGCTATAAATAACAACTCTCTATGAAAAAACATAGAATATCATGGGCTTAAAAATAACAATAAGAAATCTTGGGGTTCGTTACTCATGTCAGGAGACTTGGAGAAAGCAAGGGTCTGGAGTAACAATTTTTATTTGAATTTCTAGCAGGGTATGGAACTTTGATGTACTGCATAGAATGAAAATATCTGTTTATAGTATCTGTTTCCTTTCTGCACCATCACCTTATAATTTGAGCATAAAGTTAGATTGAAAAAAAGTGCACAGTTCTAACACAGTTTTAATTTACTGCTTTCCCTAGTAATGCAGACTCTATTATGTCTTCAGTGTAGATCATGAAGAATATGTATGTAGCGAGATTTATGTTATGTTAACCTTACATTGGCAGTAAACCTTTTTGTGGGAAGCTTGATTAGCTTAGCAGAAACAGGCAAAAGTTTGAGCTGCCTAATTTCCAAACACATAGAATTTCATGATACTGTAAATTTTTCCTTTTTCTAATGTGCTGGCACACATTTATTGGTTTAAATTCTGCCCAGCTCCTGTATTGATAATACAGGATATTATCAATATCACTCATATGATAATATATTTTCTGTCACCCATGTGATAATATATTTTCTCTTTATAAATGACTTATCTGACTATACAGACCTCTTGATCTCCTTCATTTCCTTTTTGTTAAATGCTTCCACTACCAAAATCTTAATGGAGTGAGAACAAATGATTCCTTTTGTGTACCTTAAATGTACTGAATAGCCCAGTAATTTAAATTTCATAAGGTTGTTTCTTTCTATTCTGCCCTACAAACATGGTCGTGTGGGTTGAAATGATATTTTCTGTTGATGTGGGAACTTAATGTATTTTGTAATAGAAAATACTAAGTTATTTATCAGACAGTATTTTGGCATACTTTTGAATACTTTTTGAGTGCTTTAATTGATCCCATTTTCTCATAAAAATATTTCAGGACAAAATTCTGATATACACAAGCTCCAAACAATTACTCTTTCTTTACTTTATCAGTGGCTATAAATGGGATATTGAGTAAAGAGCTCTATACAAAATTTTTAAAAAATGGATATCTTATCTCATTTATGCTGTTTTTATTCATAGGTGTCTTCAAGTATTATAAAATTGTCAATTATTTCATAATTACATCTTACCACACTCATAGAATGAATTTTATTTATTTGGCTATGAAAACATTGAGGTGGCCTACTCATAGACTGTGACAGAGTTAAAAAAGTAATTTTTTAATTTACTTTAAATACTAAAACTTGCTGCAACTAATCTAGTTTGTGAATGCGTCCTCTACAGAACAAAAGTTACCATCTGTCTTTGCTTTGAATCCTTGTAAACCAAAATCTTTTAAAACCACTAAATTTCTGTTGAATCATGTAAAATAAACTCGATGGAAAGAGTGTTAAAATGAAATTAAACCTACTATAATTCACTTCAATGTAATCCAGATATTTTTCCAATTTTTCTTCTTTTATTATGTGTACTTCATAGAAATCTTTTAGTGAAAGATTTTAGCACAACAAAGATATTGAATAACATTTTAGTAACTGTCCTATTGTATTTCTAACTTTATAAATTACTAATTACTACAGAAATTTCACTCTATTTTTAAAATATGTACTTTCAAATGTATTTACTTGGCTGTGCCAGGTCTTAGATGTGGCATGCAGTGTCTTCAGTCTTCATTGCAGCATGCAGGATCTTTAGTTGAGGCATGTGGAATTTAGTTCCCTTACCAGGGATCAAACCCAGGCCCCCTACATTGGGAGTGTGCAGCCCTAGTCACTGAACTATTAGGGAAGTCCCAGATTCTATTTTTTAAAAACCTGCATCTAGGATGTTATTTAATGATGGGAGCATTTCATTTACTAAAGTGAGGCCTGGTATAAGATTAAGTTATATATAAGTAATCTTGAGTGATCTAAATTACCATGGCAACCTATAGTATTCTTTCTTATTATCCTTTTCACAGAACAAATTGCCTATAAATATTTGGATCTTGTTAGAGTACTGGATGAAGCAGTAACTTGGATTTTTTTCTGATTCATAATATACATTTAGTAAAGGTTTTTTAATTTTTAAAAAACACCTGTTTTTTCCTTTTTTCTATATTTTAGACAAAGCAAAGTGAAGATTGCTGAGGAAGCAAATGCTCAAAAATATAAAATTGAAAAGTAATTGAATAAATAGTTTTGTGACTGCTAACTGACTCAGGTATAATAGGGTTTCTCTCTCAGCTATAGTACACATTTATGAAGAACAAATAATAGGGAAGTGCCCCAAATCCATATATCTTTTCTCCATGTGGTCATTGAGGTTTAGGAGGGTCTTAAAACAAACAAACAAACAAACAAAAAAAACAAAACAAAACAAAACTTCCTCAAGACTTTTAGAAATGTGGAGACAAGAAACCTAAGTCCTTTTTCAAAAATACATGTTTTTAATTCCAAGATCCTACAGAATTCTAGAGCTGAAAATCACCTGTTCCAGAAATTATTTCATTATTACCAGAATATAGGGCTTCCCCAATGGCTCAGTGGTAAAGAATCTGCCTGCAATGCAGGAGATGTGGGTTCGATCCCTCGGTCAGGAAGATTCCCCTGGAGAAGGGCATAGCAACCCACTGCAGTATTCTTGCCTGGAGAATCCCATGGACAGAGGAGCCTGGGGGATTCCATCCATGGGGTGGCAAAGAGTCAGATATGACTGAAGCAACTGACCCCACATACTCGCAACTAGAAAATAATTTATTTTAAAGACAGTAAAATAACTCTACATATCACCCTATATATATGTTGATGCTCTTGTAAATTTTTTCCAAAATATTTTAACTCCCCTCACATTTGTGTGCTGTCAGCATGACCCCGTACCCTGCCTGATGGGTAACTGAAGCATTTAGTTACTGAAGGAACATAATAATAGACATATTTTTTCAAGATGTTTGGGATCCGTGCACATTGTAGAATCCCATAAGCTTCTTTCCTGATTGTGTATTAAGCCATACACAGTCCTAGCTTATAATATCAACTACATCTTTACAAACACTCTCAACTATCTTATAATATCCTGAGGCAATAGTCAAGACCATAGAGGAGAGTTTCCCAAAAGAGTAGATATACATATTAAAATGAAAACATTGACCGCTGTGTGAAGTTAGATGGTTAAATCATGGGTACTTTCTGGTCTTTCATTGCCTGTTCTCTCTTGCTCTTTTCTCTGATCATTTGATACCTATTTTTATTTAAAATAATAATAATACATAATATGTAGATAATTACTTAAATAATGAGGTACACATTCTTATCTTATCCATCCTTAGCTTTTTTCCTTTGGCCTAGTACAAAGTATTAACCACAGAGACTAGTCATCAACAATTTAAACTTTACCACAACTCAGGAAAATGAAAAGCCTAAAGTGCCATCTTTATGGATGAGACTACTGAGGAAAAGAGATTTGATTGTGTGCCTATAGTCACAGAACCAGCTAGTAGCAAAGTAGAAACAAAATATCTTTATCTTTCCTCTTCTAGCCTTATCTTTAATGGTATCGTCCTTGTTTAATATGAGGAAGTATGACTCAACTTTAAAATGCATATTCTGTCATTTAAACCTCCCCTTCTTTTGTTCATTTTTGAATAGAGATCATGAAAATTGATAATAAAAAAACTACAATAAAAGTGATAGTAAATGTTGTTTCTGGCTCAGGTAGCAAATATATAGAAAGTGAAAAGATTAGAAAATATATAAATGCACAATAATTTAAAACATTAAAATCAAGAAAACCGTAATGATAAAATTGAATTAGCACTGGAAGAAATCTTTTATTTCTTATTTTCTGAAGTAGTAGCTTGTTCTGACTTAAATATATGCATATTTATTTAAAATTAAAAGTAGTAAAATGATTGAGATATGATTAACAGCTGTTCAAATTACCAACATATTTGATTCTCACTTGCACTTATGAAATATGCTACTAAAATCTTAGAATGTATAAGATATTTGTGTCTCAATGTCTTAAAATGTACAAATATTATCATTATTTTAAATAACTGAAAAAAAGAACATTCGATATCTTTCTTCTTGGCGGATTCAATAGGATGATTAATAATAAGAATGTGGCAGCATGAACAAACTACATGTATTGAGTTTTTAGAAATCTTATGAGTGAATGATGCTTTTCTAATAAGAAGTGGCCCATAGGCCCAACTTCAATAATTATTACATTTATGTACATGACAGATATTACATGGTATTAAGCTTTTTTAATATAAATTTATTTATTATAATTGGAGGCTAATTACAATATTGTAGTGGTTTTGCCATACATTGACATGAACCCACGACAGGTGTACATATGTTCCCCATCCTGAATCCCCCCTCCCACCTCCCTCTCCATCCCATCCCTCTGGGTCTCCCAGTGCACCAGCCCCGAGCACCCTGTCTCATGCATTGAACCTGGACTGGAGATTCATTTCACATATGATAATATACATGTTCAAAAAGGGTTTTTTTTTTTTTTCTTAAAAAAATAGGCAAATGACTCCACTGACCCATTTTCGGAAGTGTGGGAGGCCCAGGAGGTCCGTGAAACGTTGCAGGGATTTCTGTAAAAGACATATGTGACCACTGGGAACCATCAGGGGGTTAGTTTAGCATGGATTTTGTGAGCAATATATTTGAGACTTAATTCTCATTCACACAAGACTTCTCAACAGGACATCTTTGATTCTATGGAAGCAAAAGGTGAGTAGCATGTGAATGGCATTTAGTACTTACTTAGTCTGTTCCCTGGAAATCCCCTATATCCTACTATTTGATTAATATGAAGTAAAACCATAAAAAACATGCAAAGGCAGTGAATGTTTTTAAAGAGTGGAGGAAATTGGATCATTCCAGTTCTAATTTAACTCATTCATTTTAGAGATTATTTTTCTTCACCTTTGAGTTTTTTATAAAGCCACTAGTGGTTTACATTTTAAAGTCACTAAAGGTCAAACTTCAAAATAATAAATTCTCTAATGGAAAGAAATACCCTTAGATGGCTTAATTGTAGGGTGTGCATTTCTGTATAATAAAGGGCTACCCTGTTCCCTGAATCTTTTTGTTAACTAATTACAGCCTGTTCCCAGGATTTGAATTCTACTTCTTTCTTAAATAACTAGCATGAATGAGAGAAAATAGACTCTGCCTTAAGCCTTTGTTCATTTATGTTGTTTCCTGTTTACTTGCATTACATTAATAATCAGAATTTTATTTTGCCATAATTTCATGTGCACCTACTCTGTGTTGGACACTCTATAATCAAGATAAATTAGATATGGTCATTGCCTTCAAAACCCTCAAAGTTTAATTGGCAATAAACATGTAAAATATTGAAATACAGTATGATAAAATCAATACACAAAGGGCTCAGAGCCTTTTTGTGTTTTCTGTATCTCTCCAAATAGGATATGTATATATGCTTGAGTGAAGGCAATACCTGGGTAACCTCCATATAGAAGGCAATGCTTAAGTTCCCAAAGGACAATTGATGGATTGTTCATTCTGAATAGGGAGACTAGTGTATACAAAGGCACAGAGATATAAAAAAGATTATGGTATCAGGCAACAACTAATGGCTCAGTACAGGATTCCTGAGAAAAGTGGTGTAAGAGGAGACTTAAAATTAGTCAGGATCTAGTCTGTCTAAGTGATTTTGCATACTGCTATAAGTATTTTATAATGTATCCTATAGATGATATGGTGCTACTAGTGAATAATTTTTTATTACAAATTTATTTATTTTAATTGGAGGCTAATTACTTTACAATATTGTATTGGTTTTGCCATATATCAACATGAATCTGCCAAGGGTATACACTTGTTCCCCATCCTGAACCCCCTCCCACCTCCTTCCCCGTACCATCCCTCTGGGTCATCCCAGTATACCAGCCCTCAGCATTCTGTATCATGCATCAAACCTGGACTGGTGATTCATTTCATATATGATATTATACATGTTTCAATGCCATTCTCCCAAATCATCCCACCCTCTCCCTCTCTCACAGAGTCCAAAAGACTGTTCTATACATCTGTGTCTCTTTTGCTGTCTTGCATACAGGGTTATCGTTACATACTAGTGAATAATTTTAAACATATAACTGAAATAGGCATCTGCATTTGAGAAAGATTTCCTTGTTGATAATGAGCAGGGTAGATGCATGGAGTGAGGTGCGGAGAGGTTGGAGGTTGTGTGGACTTTCGATGCTATCTCTGTCACTAATGCAGAGCCAGTGAGTTGGAAGAGGAAATGACACACTGAGTATTATTTCAGAATAATTAACCCATTTTGTTTCTTTTTCATAATAACATATGGTCCAATATGGTTTTAAAGTATCTTTGAATGAGAAATCTAGAGTTTCAGGCTATAAGTATCTATCTACATTCCCATTTCACAACTCCCTCTCACTGCAAACCAATGTTCTAATATTAGTATGGTTACAAATATTAACTCTTTTTCCATTACCTGTTACTATAACAAGCACTGATATTAGGCAAATGAGTTTGCATGCCCCTTCTTGACTCCATTAAGTATTAGATATTTTAAACTTTTTTACAATTATAAAGATGGAATATTCCTCTGTTACCTTTCTTTTTACCAAACTTGTGCATCACTTTCTTAAACACTTAAAATCCACATCTGGGATAAATTTATCTTTTGTTTTAGATGCTTTTACCTTGCATCTCTCAATATGTAATATTAAACTTACACTAGTTTTGTGCTTGTTGATTGTTGGTTTTGTTTCTTACTACCATTAAGATGCAATCCCACTGCTGGCCATACACACCGAGGAAACCAGAATTGAAAGAGACACACATACCCCAATGTTCATCACAGCACTGTTTAGCTAGGTCATGGAGGCAACCTAGATGTCCATTGGCAGATGAATGGATAAGAAAGCTGTGGTACATATACAGAATGGAATATTACTCAGCTATTAAAAAGAATGCACTTGAATCAGTCCTAATCAGGTGGATGAAACTGGAGCCTATTATACAGAGTGAAGTAAGTCAGAAAGAAAAACACCAATACAGTATATTAACACATATATATGGAATTTAGAAAGATGGTAACGATGACCCTATATGCAAGACAACAAAAGAGACACAGATATAAAGAAAAGACCTTTGGATTCTGTGGGAGAAGGTGAGGGTGGGATGATTTGAGAGAACAGCATTGAAACATGTATATTATCATATGTGAAACAGATCACCAGTCCAGGTTCAATGCATGACACAGGGTGCTCAGGGCTGGTGCACTGGGATGACACTAAGGGATGGGATGCGGAGGGAGGTGGGAGGGATGTTCAGGATGAGAAACAAATCTATACCCATGGCCGATTTATGTCACTGTATGGAAAAAAAAAAATACAATATTGTAAAGTAATTAACCTCCAATTGAAATAATTTAAAAAATTAACATCACAGAATCTATTCATAATAATTTGTTCATCACTAACCATCATTTAGAAGACCCCCATATAATAAAATATATAGTCATCTAGATTGATCTAGTGTGTGTGTGTTAGTTGCTCAGAGTTAGTCTGACTGTTTGCCATCCTATGGACTGTAGTCCACCAGGCTCGTCTGTCCATGGGATTTTCCAGGCAAGAATGCTGGAGTGGGTAGCCATTCCTTCTCCAGGGGATCTTCCCATCCCAGGGATCAAACCCAGGTCTACTGCATTGCAGGTGGATTCTTTGCCATCTAAGCCACCAGGGAAGCCCAGATTGAGCTAGACTTTTTGAAATTACTTTCAAAACTTGCTTTTATTTTATTTTTTTCTATTAAACTGCATTTTAACTTTCCTAAATTAAAGGACTAAGTTGTGTTTCTTTGGAATTTACTACTTGTCATAATACATGGTTCTAAATTTCAGTGATTTAGTTTAAAATTAATCAATTCCTTTTGACTTTCTTGGATTGATAGAAAGGCAGCTTTTCTAGCATACCATCATGGTGTAGTAAGAATTTCCAGAGTATTGCTTTTTGCAGACCTTGAAGTAGAGTGGTTATTTTTGCTTGCAAACTGGCCAATTCTTTTCTAAGCTTATCTCTGTCTTTTTAAAAAATTTATTTAGGTTTTTATTGAAGTATAATTGCTTTACAGAATTTTGCTGTTTTATCTCTTTTAATACATTCTAAAAGCAGAAAATAAAAACAAGGTACAGTATGACTCTGACTCTAACTCTTAATCTTTAGAGCTATAGGCTTCGTGAGCATATGGTTTGCCTTCTAAGTTATAGCAAGCAACAATTTAAAAAATATATTTTTCAACTGTGTATCATGTGTCTTTATCTTCTCAGCCTCCAAATCAGTTACCTTACTGCTGCTCACTGTCTGACTGTTAAAGTAATGAAATTTTAGGTTTCTCTTGTGGCAATTTGTCATTTAAAAGAACTAATTTCTATAAAATAAGATTTGATAGCTATGGTATCAGACAAATGTTAAATATAAGTAGCTTAGCTTCTATATAAAGTGAAAAACAAAGGTTTCTCAGTTGACAGATTTCATCCAAGTAGTGATTCAGGAATTTGGGCTCCTTCCATCTTGTGGCTCCTCTGTCTTCAACACATAGCTTCTAAAGTCACTGCAGAAAGCATGGCTGATCACAGTGGGGGGTTTTTATGGGATAGTTTTTGAAGTAGTGCCCAACACTGCAACCTCCATTCTATTACTCAGAAATCAGGATCGCACTTAAGCCAGGAAGGCTGAATAAAGTAATGAGTTTAGTGAACGTACATTAGAATCTGCTTGTATTTTATGACTCAAAAACATACATTTTGTTACCATCCTTTCTCCCATTTGCTCCATTTTTCCAGCTAAGTACTAGAACAAAATAGGGCCTTCCCTGGTGGCTCAGAGGTTAAAGCGTCTGCCTCCAGTGAGGGAGACCCAGGTTTGATCCCTGGGTTGGGAAGATCCCCTGGAAAAGGAAATAGTAACCCATTCCAGTATTCTTGCCTGGAGAATCCTATGGACGGAGATGCCTGGTAGGCTACAGTCCACGGGGTCACAAACAGTCAGACACAACTGAGCGACTTCACTCACTAGAACAAAATACAATTTTTCTAATATTATATATTAATGATAATGCTTATGCAGTTTTATCACCCTATGATAAAACCATTTTTAAGGGAAAAAAAAACATTAAAGTGAAATATATTTACAAAAGTCCAAAGGTATCAATATTAGAAAATATATATTTTTTCTACTATTTCTATTTGTTAGCAGCTCAGTTGGTCATATTTCTAGAACCTGCCACATAGTGCTCTACATGGCAGATGCTTAGTAAAGAACTATTTCTCCATTACTGAAGATAACATCTTGTGCTGATAATAAAGGACAAAACTGAATAAAAAATAACATATTTTTACATTATATTCATTTGTTAAACAAATACATATTGATCACCAATTATGAGCCAAGTTAGTTATTCTTTTCCTAGGCATGCTCTAAACTGCCTATGCCAAGTGTTTAGCATGGCCTGAGAAAGTGAGTAAAGTTCGATAAGCTTGCTTTATCCATTATAGTGGAAGTGGCTGTAGAAATGTAAAGAACCTTCACTGAATAGCTCTTTTAACTAGAATTTCTTTTATATCATCTTAGCCTCTAGCACAGAGACTTTAAAGATTTAGTGAGCCTGAAAATCATTGTGAACACTGTACTAGAATGCATATTCTTTAATGTCAACTACAGAAATTCTGTTTCAGCAGGTCTGCTGCAGTAAGGCAGAAATCAGCATTTTTAACAAGTTCACTTGATACTGTTGCAAAGTGTTCTTGGATGATCCTTTGAGAAAACAGCTACAGAATGCTTTAGATACTTTTTTAAAAATCATAATATACTATTACAGATGAAACAAATGTGAGTAGGTAATTATTTTAAAAATTCTAATTACTTTTAACATTCCAAGTGAGTCAATTGATGATTGCAGAGTTTCTTCCACTTGTGTGATTTATAGGTTACTTTTATCTAAATAGATATTAGGCATGTGGAATGGGAGAGGCTGTCTTCATCCATTGGAAGAACACATTTCATAAACTTACTATCCCTGTGTGCATACTCAGTCGTTCAGCTGTGTTCAACTGTTTGTGATCCCGTGCACTAATTGTAGCCCACCAGGCTCCTCTGTCCATAAGATTATCTAGGCAAGAATACTGGAGTGGGTTGCGATTTCCTACTCCAGGGGACCTTCCCGATTCAGAAATCGAACCGGCATCTCCTGAGTCTCCTGCATTGACAGGCAGATTCTTTACCACAAGCCACCAATATTAATAAATATTGATAGATATCTCCTTCATTTGCAAATTTTATTCTTGTCTGTTTTAGTTGCAGGTTAATTTACCTTTTCCACAACCAAAAATAAAAGAAAAAACATGCAACCATTACAGACACAAAACTTTGAAAGGTACAAGTATAATTAAGGTTACAAAGTAATAAAGTTGTTGACATATATTTCTTAGTTTGTAGTAAAATAAGCATTGTATTTTGATTTATTTTTTGAAAGCATACCATGGACTTCAGTACTCTTAGGTTTGGTACAATTGTCACAGCAGAAACTAAATAGATAAAATGATCACAATATGAAAATCAAGTTCATCCAGATTTAACTTGCATTTTTAATCATTTTGTGCATTGTTCTGGCAAATTAATCTTGAATTTATCAAAGAGCTGACTTGAAATCACGACAATCTGTGTTAAAATTATCCTATATAAGACTCATGAGCACTTAGATGCTATATTCCTTTTCTTTCTCATGGGAGACTACTTTTAAACATTACCCCTTGAAAACTCTTTTATTTAGCAACTGCTGATGAATGGTTTACATTAAATGTCTGCAATTTTCATTTTGTTTCATGTTTATGGTGCATTTTATATGTGCAGAATTACTTAGAATATCTTAAGCTTTTTATTTTGGAAAATCTCAAACGTATATAAAAATAGAAGAAACTGATGAACCCTAATGTATTTATCGTCCAGTTTCAAAGCCTATGAGTTCACAGCAAATCCAGTTCATATCAGTTCAGTCACTCATTTGTGTCCAACTCTCTGTGACTCCATGGACTGCAGTACGCCAGGCCTCCTTGTCCATCACCAACTCCTGGAGATAACTCAAACTCATGTCCATCAAGTTAGTGATGCCGTTCAACCATCACATCCTCTGTCATCCCCTTCTTTTCCCACATTCAATCTTTCCCAGTATCATGGTCTTTTCCAGTGAGTCAGTTCTTTGCATCAGGTGGCCAAAGTATTGGAGTTTCAGCTTCAGCATCAGTGCTTCCAATGAATATTCAGGATTGATTTCCTTTAGGATGGACTGGTTTGCTCTCCTTGTAGTCCAAGGGACTCTCAAGAGTCTTCTTCAACACCACAGTTCAAAAGCATCAATTCTTTGGTGCTCAGCTTTCTTTATACTCCAACTCTCATATCCATACATGACTACTGGAAAAACCATAGCTTTGACTAGATGGGCATTTGTTGGCAAAGTAATGTATCTGCTTTTAATATGCTGTCTAGGTTGGTCATAGCTTTTCTTCCAATGAGCATCTTTTAATTTAATTTTATTTTATTTGTCATGAAGTGGTAGGATTTGATGCCATGATCTTAGTTTTCTGAATGTTGAGTTTTAAGCCAACTTTTTCACTCTCCTCTTTCACTTTCATCAAGAGGCTCTTTAGTTCTTCTTCACTTTCTGCCATAAGGGTGGTGTCATCTGCATATCTGAGGTTATTGCTATTTCTCCCGGCAATCTTGATTCCAGCTTATGCTTCATCCAGCCCAGCATTTTGCATGATGTATTCTGCATATAAGTTAAATAAGCAGGGTGATAATATACAGCCTTGATGCATTTCTTTCACAATTTGGAACCAGTCTGTTGTTCCAAGTCCAGTTCTAGCTGTTGCTTCTTGACACCACAACCCACTTCCCTTCTGACTAGATTAAGTTTCACATTATATTACGTTCACAATTTTTAAAAATTATGTAAATGCCTCTTTGGGAATGGGCTAGCAATATTCTGTCATTGGAGTAAACAAGAGTCAAAATCAAACCAATATTTCATATTGAATGGTTGTTTAGAGAAAAAGGGCATGTACTGTATTACACAGTATTACAAAAGAAAAATTATAACATGATATAGAACAAAGGAATAAAAAGTAATCCATAGATAAGCAATTTTCCTCTGAAATGGCAACAGATACTCCTGTCACTCACTGTCTTTTTAAAAGAAGGATTACATTTTCTCTTCATTCATAGCTCCTGTGACACCAGCACCATGTGATCTCATCTGCAGCCATGAACTCAACTATAATCTAAAGATAAATGACTCTTAAGGTGATTTCTCTTCTGAGGTTTCTCCTGAGATCACACTTTTATTCACTGTATATCCACTGGCATGTCCCATTTGCACTTCCATGTAATGGATGGTAAATCAAATTTGCCATCATCCCTCCAATCATTAACAGTTTTTTTTTTTTTTAACCGCCTACTCAAGATAAATATCTATTAATTTCCTAACTTCTTTTCTTTCATCTCTCACATTATTTGTTCCTATAATTAATGAATTCTTCATTTAAATATTTTCACAATGTCCTCTCATTTCCATCTTCACGGACATTGCCTTAGTATAGCTACTCTTCTCTAGATCTCAGCAAAACATGCCTAACCAGTGTCTTTATTTCCAGTATTTATCCCCGTCTATCAGTTTACCCTCTGCTATTCTAGTGATTTTTTAAAAATATACAAATTAGACAATGTCAGTACTACTAATTATTATTCAATGAGTTCCTTAGCTTAGCATGTGAGCCCTGGTATAATCTGGCATTGGCTGCCATTCCAGTCCAATATAAAATCTATTTCTTCACTGAACATTTCCCTTCCTCTACTTAACTACTTTTTCAGGAATATGTGTTAATTTTTCTCATTCTTATATCTGTGCATATGTCATTTACTCTCCAATAAATGTCCTTCTCTATCTCTATTTCTGCATAAATTCTGTACTCAAAGACTTCACTACTGAGTCATGAACTTTAGTCTTCAGGGAAACATTCGCAATGCTACAACCACTTCCAATGGCATCTTTAGATTTTTGGGGGAAAAGACAATTTATTCTCTTGACAAAAAATTTCAAACACCTTTGATATTGAACACTGACAAAATGTCATTTCTCCTTACACAGATATGTTGATATTGATTAGCAGAAATGTAATGCCTTTTAGAAATTTGCTTTCTTTCAAGTAGTTTGAAACATGAGACATTTTCTGAAATTTAGGATTTAGCCAAATTTAGAAATGGCAACCCACTCCAGTATCCTTGCCTGGAAAATTTCATGGACAGAGGAACCTGGTGAGTTGCAGTCTATAGGGTCACAAAGAGTCAGGCACAAATGAGCGACTACCACTTACTTACTTCACACCTTGAACCTTCATATACCATCTGATCACTTCAGTTCAGTCACTCAGTCGTGTCCAACTCTTTGCTACCCCATGAATCGCAGCGCGCCAGGCCTCCCTGTCCATCACCAACTCCAGGAGTTCACTCAGACTCACGTCCATCGAGTCAGTGATGACATCCAGCCATCTCATCCTCTGTGGTCACCTTTTACTCCTGCCCCCAATTCCTCCCAGCTTCGGAGTCTTTTCCAATGAGTCAACTCTTTGCACGAGGTGGCCAAAGTACTGGAGTTTCAGCTTTAGCATCCTTCCTTCCAAAGAAATCCCAGGGCTGATCTCCTTCAGAATGGACCTGTTGGATCTCCTTGCAGTCCAAGGGACTCTCAAGAGTCTTCTGCAACACCACAGTTCCAAAGCATCAATTTTTTGGCGCTCAGCCTTCTTCACAGTACAACTCTCACATTCATACATGACCACAGGAAAAATCATAGCCTTGACTAGATGGAACTTTGTTGGCAAAGTAATGTCTCTGTTTTGAATATGCTATGCAGGTTGGTCATAACTTTCCTCCCAAGAAGTAAGCGTCTTTTAATTCTATGGCTGCAGTCACCATCTGCAGTGATTTGAGAATCAATAATAAATAATTAAATAAAATAAACAAAGACTGACACTGTTTCCACTGTTTCCCCATCTATTTCCCATGAAGTGATGGGACCGGATGCCATGATCTTCGTTTTCTGAATGTTGAGCTTTAAGCCAACATTTTCACTCTCCACTTTCACTTTCATCAAGAGGCTTTTTAGTTCCTCTTCACTTTCTGCCATAAGGGTGGTGTCATCTGCATATCTGAGGTTATTGATATTTCTCCCGGCAATCTTGATTCTAGTTTGTGTTTCTTCCAGTCCAGCGTTTCTCATGATGTACTCTGCATATAAGTTAAATAAACAGGGTGACAATATACAGCCTTGACATACTCCTTTTCCTATTTGGAACCAGTGTTTGGTTCCATGTCCAATTCTAAATGTTGCTTCCTGACCTGCATACAGATTTCTCAAGAGGCAGGTCAGGTGGTCTGGTATTCCCATCTCTTTCACAATTTCCCACAGTTTATTGTGATCCACACAGTCAAAGGCTTTGGCATAGTCAATAAAGCAGAAATAGATGTTTTTCTAGAACTCTCTCGCTTTGTCGATGATCCAGCGGATGTTGCCAATTTGATCTCTGGTTCCTCTGCCTTTTCTAAAACCAGCTTGAATATCAGGAAGTTCATGATTCATGTATTGCTGAAGCCTGGCTTGGAGAATTTTGAGAATTACTTTACAAGCGTGTGAAATGACTGCAATTGTTCGGCAGATTGAGCATTCTTTGGCATTACCTTTCTTTGGAATTGGAATGAAAACACATTTTCCAGTCTTGTGGCCACTGCTGAGTTTTCCAAATGTGCTGGCATATTGAGTGCAGCACTTTCACAGCATCATCTTTCAGGATTCGAAATAGCTCAACTGGAATTCCATCACCTCCGCTAGCTTTGTTCATAGTGATGCTTTCTAAGGCCCACTTGACTTCATATTCCAGTATGTTTGGCTCTAGGTCAGTGATCACACCATCGTGATTATGTGGGTCATGAAGATATTTTTTTGTATAGTTCTTCTGTGTATTCTTGCCACCTCTTCTTAATATCTTCTGCTTCTGTTAGGTCCATACCATTTCTGTCCTTTATCGAGCCCATCTTTGCATGAAATGTTCCCTTGGTATCTCTGATTTTCTTGAAGAGATCTCTAGTCTTTCCCATTCTGTTGTTTTCCTCTATTTCTTTGCATTGATCGCTGATTAAGGCTTTCTTATCTCTTCTTGCTATTCTTTGGAACTCTGCATTCAGATGCTTATATCTTTCCTTTTTTCCTTTGCTTTTCGCTTCTCTTCTTTTCACAGCTATTTGTAAGGCCTCCCCAGACAGCCATTTTGCTTTTTTGCATTTCTTTTCTATGGGGATAATCTTGAACCCTGTCTCCTGTACAATGTCACGAACCTCATTCCATAGCTCATCAGGCACTCTATCAGATCTAGGCCCTTAAATCTATTTCTCACTTCCACTGTATAATCATAAGGGATTTGATTTAGGTCATACCTGAATGGTCTAGTGGTTTTCCATACTTTATTCAATTTAAGTCTGAATTTGGAAATAAGAAGTTCATGATCTGAGCCACAGTCAGCTCCTGGTCTTGTTTTTGTTGACTGTATAGAGCTTCTCCATCTTTGGCTGCAAAGAATATAATCAGTCTGATTTCAGTGTTGACCATCTGGTGATGTCCATGTGTAGAGTCTTCTCTTGTGTTGTTGGAAGAGGGTATTTGCTATGACCAGTGCATTTTCTTGGCAAAACTATTATTCTTTGCCCTGCTTCATTCCATATTCCAAGGCCAAATGTGCCTGTTACTCCAGGTGTTTCTTGACTTCCTACTTTTGCATTCCAGTCCCCTATAATGAAAAGGACATCTTTTTTGGGTGTTAGTTCTGAAAGGTCTTGTAGGTCTTCATAGAACCAACCGTTCAACTCCAGCTTCTGCTGTGTTACTGGTTGGGACATAGAGTTGCATTACTGTGATATTGAATGGTTTGCCTTGGAAACGACAGAGAATATTCTGTCATTTTTAGATTGCATCCAATACTGCATTTTGGACTCTTTTGTTGACCATGATGGCTACTCCATTTGTTCTCAGGGATTCCTGCCCGCAGTAGTAGATATAATGGTCATCTGAGTTAAATTCACCCATTCCAGTCCATTTCAGTTCACTGATTCCTAGAATGTCAACATTCACTCTTGCCATCTCTTGTTGGACCACTTCCAATTTGCCTTGATTCATGAACCTGACATTCCAGGTTCCTATGCAATATTGCTCTTTACAGCATCGGACCTTGCTTCTATCACCAGTCACATCCACAGCTGGGTATTCTTTTTGCTGTGGCTCCATCCCTTCATTCTTTCTGGAGTTATTTCTCCACTGATCTCCAGTAGCATATTGGGCACCTACTGACCTGGGGAGTTTCTCTTTCAGTATCCTATCCTTTTGCCTTTTCATACTGTTCATGGGGTTCTCAAGGCAAGAATACTGAAGTGGTTTGCCATTCCCTTCTCCAGTGGACCACATTCTGTCAGATCTCTCCACCATGACCCGCCCAACTTGGACTGCCCCACGGGCATGGCTTAGTTTCATTGAGTTAGACAAGGCTGTGGTCCTAGTGTGATTAGATTGACTAGTTTTCTGTGAGTATTGTTTCAGTGTGTCTGCCCTCTGATGCCCTCTTGCAACACCTAGCATCTTACTTGGGTTTCTCTTACCTTGGGCATTTGGTATCTCTTCACGTCTGTTCCAGCAAAGCGCAACCACTGCTCCTTACCTTGGACTAGGGGTATCTCCTCACCGCTGCCCTTCCTGACCTTCAACATGGGATAGCTCCTCTAGGCCTTCCTGTGCCCATGCAGCCACAGCTCCTTGGACGTGGAGTAGCTCCTCCTGGTCGCTGCCCCGGCCTCGGGTGTAGGGTTGTGGGGTAGGTCCTGCCGGCTCCTGCCCCTGACCTCGGATGTGGGGTAGCTCCTCCTAGCCTCCACCCCTGACCTCAGACTTGGGTAGCTCTTCTCGGCCATTCCTGCGCCATCACAGCATGGCACTCTTGGCTGCTGCCCTTGACCTCGGACGTGGGGTAACTCCTCTTGGCCACCGCCCTTCAGGCATGGGGTCCTCCTGGCTTCTGCCCCTGACCTCGGATGTGGGGTAGCTCTTCTCGGTTATGCTTAGTGCGTGGGTCGCAGCCGCCCGTGCTTAGTGCACCGGTCACAGCCACTCACGCTTATAGCGGTGATTTCTTGTCACTTCATGGCCACAAATTGGGTCACATCAGAACAAATGTTACTTGCCTAGCTCTCTAATTCTTTCTATCTAGTTTGCGTACCAAGGAAACACCATAGTAGCAAAGTCTCCAAGCTTTTCCTAATAATATGCTGCTCATGAAATAACTCATCATCCCTTTTATGAAACTAATCAGACTGGGATGCTTATGATTTTTTGAAGCTGTATTATTCATTAGAGGGCCCCTTGTTGGCAATTTTCTAACCAAATGAACCTGAAGTACAACAGTGGCCAGGATAATGGAGATTATATCAGCAGAGATTTTATAACTCAAACATGAAACATTCTATTATAATATATTAAAATCTCAAAGCTATAGATTATAGTTAAGTTTATAACTACACAAAAGATAGTAATTTAAAACTGCTATTTTTATTAAAGAAAAAAAAAACTTTGCAAACCTCAATGACAATATTTATTACACAAAATATAAAGTCTACCCATCTTGCAGCCTCATTGGTCTTTCATAAGTGATTATCCCATTAACAACTACTTAATATGGAGTATCAAAAACAGCTGTGCTAAGTATTATTTAAAGGCATTAAGCACTGAGAATTAGTGAATCATATTTGAAAGAAATTTTTACTCAAAGTTTAGGTGGATGAGAGAATCCACAAAATTGGAGGCTCTCATTACACAGTATTTAAGTTTTTATTTTACCTCAAGTGTTAGGAAAGTATCAGTTAGTTACATAGCTGAGTGATTATTAATCCGTCCTCATATTTGCATCTTAAGTCAGATGAGCTAATATTAAATTCACAAGGATCACAAATTGAGAATTTTAAATATTCTTAAGTGATATATAAGAAAAATCGATTGGTGGTTTATCTTGAAATATTGATGTGACTGAAAAGTTTCATGAAAAGAATTGCCTTAGAAACTTTATTTTGATAACATAATTGAGTTAGCCTTCTTAAGAGTGAAATGTTTATACGTAGACCCCTTACATTAAAGGCTGTACTACTTTTTTGTTTTTAGATACAGTAAAGTCATGATATGAAAATTAGGTCTAAATAATTGTTCTGATTCTAAGTGGTAGCCATATTAAAATATATGTATTAATTTATATATTTGGCACAACTTTATGCTTAATATGAAAATTTTTCTTCCAGCAATGTATTTGGTATCACAGTTGAAAGAAGTTTTGTCCTGACTGAAAATATGCAGTTAATGTAAAAATTTTTATTAAAGCAAAAGATGGACATAAGGAAAATGATCATTTTACAGTGTCTTTAGTTGTTTTACTTTGTAATAAATAGCCCTGAATGTGTTTGAGCACTTGTTGATGAGATGTTGAAGTAGCAAGATAAATTGTAGAATATGTTGAGTGAAAAACTGAGCTTGAAAGCGATCTCACATCAATAGTTTTATAAAGAAGAAATATATTTGGTTTAATATTGTTTTCCATTGCTTTCTTTTTCTTGGAAAATGTTCTCTTCCAATGAAAGTTTATGTATGACATTCAATAAATTATGAACAACTGAATATAGGAGACCTAATAACCTTTTCAACCTTCAGTTGAAATTATAGTCTTCTAATTCTCAGAGGAAAAGAAACCATCCTAATGTGATGCATCATTTTCAGCTCTACAAGATGATTTGTTGCTTTAGAAAAAATCTAATCCTTATGGGAGAAAAATGCAAGATGAACTTTATTACTAAAAGCAATTAAGTGAAAATTAGGTAATCACAAGGTGAGAAAAGCTCATCAATTAGAAAACTAGAAAAACAGAGCAGGCTGTCAAAGATGAAATACTTAGGAAAAAGCAGATATATGTAATAGTCATTATGACAACATCAATATTAACTGCAAAGTTACTGAATATTAAAGTAATGATATCTTTTTGAAAGTATAAATGGATACATTTTTGGAAAAGGATTACTTTGTAAATCTTAATCTGAGGACTTTATTTCCTATTCACTTTATTTTCAACCCTCTTTTCTTTTTCCTTTAAAGGTGTCCTTAAGCAACAAAAAAATTTTTCCCTCCTTATGGCTATTAAAGAATATACACATATTCCATTTTATATTAATCCATTTTTTAAATACAACTAAACTCATTTCATCATAAAAAGTCATATTTAAGAAACCAAAATGAGCGTTAAAGTGGTTATGCCCATGTTCAGAGGCTGAGAAAGGAAATGTATTAGTCTGCAAAATTTGTGCTATTATGTCTCACTTAGTACTCTTATTGAACACTTTATGCCAAAACCATATAGTGACAGCTTTTGAAGCTGCTGTAACATACATTTACAAGATAATCTTATGAGTTTCATTAGCTATTAGTGAAATTGTTTTGAAAGGCATTTATAAGCATTATTAAAAAGCTCAAAATGTAAATTATTTAAAAATCTTACTGTGAAAAAAGCAATATTTAATGCTTTTAAAAACAGTGAATCTTTTCCTGAAATTCTTTTTTTTTTTCACTTTTAAAAAATGTGTTTAATATATATTAAAATAAAAGGCACAAACCCCTATACTCCTTCAAAACATCCTGTTTGCCCCATGTGGGGGTGAGAATGCTCTTGGAAGTTCCCTTTTGTCAGCTTTTTTCTTTTTTATAATTGAAGGATTATTGCTTTATAGAATTTAGTTGTTTTCTGTTAAACCTCAACATGAATCAGCCATAGGTATACATATATCCCCTCCGTTTTGAAACTCCCTCTTGTCTCCCTCTCCATCCCACCCCTCTAGGTTGACACAGAGCCCCTGTTTGAGTTTCCTGAGCCATACAGCAAATTTTCGTTGGCTATCTATTTTATATATTGCAATGTAAGTTTCCATGTTACTCTTTTCATACATCTCACCCTCTCCTCCCCTCTCCCCATGTCCAAAAGTCTATTCTTTATGTCTGTTTCTCCATTGCTGTCCTGTAAATAAATTATTCAGTACCATTTTTCTAGATTTGGTATATATGCATTAGAATACGCTATCTTTCTTTCTCTTTCTGACTTACTTCACTCTATAATAGGTTCTAGGTTCATCCACCTCATTAGAACTGACTCAAACGTGTTCCTTTCTATGGCTGAGTAATATTCCACTGTGTATATGTACCACAGCTTCTTTATCCATTCATCTGTCGATGAACATCTAGATTACTTCCATGCTCTAGCTATTGTGAATAATGCTTCAATGAACAATGGGATACATGTGTCTCTTTCAATTTTGGTTTCCTCAGGGTATATGCTTAAGAGTGGGATTGCTGGGTCATATGGTGCTTTTATCCCTAGTTTTTTTTTTCTTTCTTTCTTTAATTAATCTCCATACCATCTTCCATAGTGGCTGTACGAATTTGCATTCCCACCAGCAGTGCAAGAGAGTTCCCTTTTCTCCACACCATCTTCAGCATTTATTGTTTGTAGACTTTTTGATGATGGCCATTCTGACTGGTGCCAGGTGATATCTCATTGTAGTTTTGATTTGCATTTTTCTGATAAAGAGTGATGTTGAGCATCTTTTCATGTATTTGTTAGCCATCTGTATGTCTTCATAAATTCCCTGGTGGCTCAGATGGTAAACCATCTGCCTACAATGCGGGAGACCCAGGTTCAATCCCTGGGTCGGGAAGATCTCCTGGAGAAGGAAAAGGCAACCCACTTCAGTATTCTTGCCTGGAAAGTCCCATGAATGGAGAAGCCTGGCAGGCTACAGTCAGTGGGGTCGCAAAGAGTCGGACACGACTGAGCAATTTCACTGTCTTCACACTGTGTGTATGTCTTCTTTGGAGAAATGTCTATTTAAAGGTCTTTTCCCCACTTTTTGATTGGGTTGTTTGTTTTTCTGGCATTGTGTTGTATGAACTGCTTGTATATTTTGGAAATTAATCCTTTGTCAGCTGTTTTATTTGCTATTATTTTCTCCCATTCTGGGTGCTGTTTTTTTCATCTTGATTATAGTTTCCTTTATTGTACAAAAGCTTTTAAGCTTAATCGGGTCCCACTTGTTTACTTTTTTTTTTTTTTTTTTTCTGTTACTCTAGGAGGTGGGTCATAGAGGATCTTGCTTTGATTTATGTCATCGAGTGTTCTGCCTATTGCCTATGTTTTCTTCTAAGAGTTTAATGGATTATGGTCTTACATCTAGGTCTTTAATCCATTTTGAGTTTATCTTTGTGTATAGTGTTAGGATGGAGAAGGCAATGGCACCCCACTCCAGTACTCTTGCCTGGAGAATCCCAGGGACGGGGGAGCCTGATGGGCCGCCGTCTATGGGGTCGCACAGAGTTGGGCATGACTGAAGTGACTTAGCAGCAGCAGCAGCATAGTGTTAGGAAGTGTTCTAATTTCATTCTTTTACATGTAGCTGTCCAGTTTTCCCAGCACCATTTAGTGAAGAGGCTGTCTTTGCTCCATTGTATATTCTTTCCTCCTTTGCAAAAAAATAAAGTACCCATAGTTGCATGGGTTTATTTCTGGGCTTTCTATCTTTTTCCATTGGCCTATACTTCTGTTTTTGTGCCAGTACCTTATTGTCTTGATGACTGTAGCTTTGTACTATAAGCTGAAGTCAGGAAGCTCCATTCTTCTTTCTCAAGATTGCTTTGACTATTCAGGGTCTTTTGTGTTTCCATATGAACTGTGAAATTTTTTGTTCTAGTTCTGGGAAAAATGCCACTGGTAATTTGATAGGGATCGCATTGAATCTGTAGATTGCTTTTAGTAGTATAGTCATTTTCACAATATTGATTCTTCTTACCCAGGAATATGGAATATCTCCCCATCTGTTTATGTTGTCTTTGATTTCTTTCATTAGTGTCTCATAATTTTCTGTGTCCAGTTCTTTTGTCTCCTTAGGTAAGTTTATTCCTAGATATTTAATTCTTTTTGTGGCAATGGTGAATGGGATGGATTGCTTCATTTCTCTTTCAGAATTTTCATTATTTGCATATAGAAATGCAAATGGTTTATGTGTATTGATTTTGTACTGTGTGACTTTGCTGAATTTACTGATTAGCTCTAGTAACTTTCTGATACTATCTTTAGGGTTTTCTATGTACAGTAGCATGCCATCTGCAAACAATGAGAGCTTTACTTCTTTTTAGATGTGGATTCCTCTTATTTCTTTTTCTTCTCTGATTACTGTAGCTAGGACTTCCAGAACTATGTTGAATAGTAGTGGAAAAAATGGACACCCTTGTCTTGTTCCTGATCTTAGGGGGAATGCTTTCAGTTTTTCAACATTGAGAATAATGTTTGCTGTAGGCTTATCATATATGGCCTTTACTATGTTGAGGTAGGTTCCTTGAATTCCCCCCCCCTTTTTTTTGGAAGAGTTTTAACAACAAATAGTAGGTTCCTTGAATGCCTCCCTCCTTTTTTATTTTGAAGAGTTTTAATAACAAATCAGTGCTGAATTTTGTCAAAGGCTTTTGCTGCACCTATTGAGATTATCATATCTTTCAATTTGTTAATATCTGGTGTATCACATTGATTGATTTGTGTACATTGAAGAATCCTTGCATTCCTGGAATAAACCCAACTTTATCATGGTGTGTGAGCTTTTTGATGTGTTCCTGAGTTCTGTGTGCTAAAATTTTGTTGAGGATTTTTGCATCTATGTTCATCAGTGATATTGGCCAGTAGTTTTCTTTTTTTGTGTTGTCTTTGTCTGGTTTTGGTATCAGCGTGATGGTGGCCTCATAGAATGAGTTTGGAAGTGTTCCTACCTCTGCAGTTTTTTGAAAGAGTTTTAGAAGGATAGGCATTAGCATTTCCCTAAATGTTTGACAGAATTCTCCTGTGAAGCCATCTGGTCCTGGGATTTTGTTTTTTGGGAGACTGTTGATCACAGCTTCAATTTCAGTGCTTTTAGTTGGGTTGTTCAAAATTTCTATTTCTTCCTGGTTCAGTCCTGGAAGATTGAACTTTTCTAAGAATCTGTCCATTTCTTCCAGGTTATCCATTTTATTTCCATATAGTTGTTCATAATAGTCTATTATAATCCTTTGTATTTCTGCATTGTCTGTTGTAATCTTTCTTTTTTCATTTCTAATTTTTATTGATTTGATTTCTCTCTCTTTTTTCTCTTGATGAGTCTGGCTAAGGGTTTGTCAATTTTGTTTATCTTCTAAAAGAACCAGCTTTTAGTTTTATTAATCTTTACTATTGTTCCCTTCATTTCTTTTTCATTTATTTCTGTTCAGATATTTATGATTTCTTTCCTTCTACTAAATTGTTTTGTTCTTCTCTTTCCAGTTGTTTTAGATGTAGAGTTAGGCAATCTATTCTATGTTTTAATTGTTTCTTGATGTAGGATTATGTATTGCTATAAACTTCCCCAGAGATCAAATTGTCAACATCCGCTGGATCATGGAAAAAGCAAGAGAGTTCCAAAAAAACATCTATTTCTGCTTTATTGACTATGCCAAAGCCTTTGACTGTGTGGATCACAATAAAATGTGGAAAATTCTGAAAGAGATGGGAATACCAGACCACCTGATCTGCCTCTTGAGAAATTTGTATGCAGGTCAGGAAGCAAAAGTTAGAATTGGACATGGAACAACAGACTGGTTCCACATAGGGAAAGGAGTACCTCAAGGCTGTATATTGTCACCCTGCTTATTTAACTTATATGCAGAGTACATCATGAGAAACTCTGGACTGGAAGAAACACAAGCTGGAATCAAGACTGCTGGGAGAAATATCAATAACCTCAGATATGCAGATGACACCACCCTTATGGCAGAAAGTGAAGAGGAACTAAAAAGACTCTTGATGAAAGTGAAAAAGGAGAGTGAAAAAGTTGGCTTAAAGCTCAACATTCAGAAAACGAAGATCATGGCATCCAGTCCCATCACTTCATGGGAAATAGATGGGGAAACAGTGTCAGACTTTGTTTTTCTGGGCTCCAAAATCACTGCAGATGGTGACGGCAGCCATGAAATTAAAAGACGCTTACTCCTTGGAAGGAAAGTTATGACCAACCTAGATAGCATATTCAAAAGCAGAGACATTACTTTCCCAACAAAGGTCCGTCTAGTCAAGGCTATGGTTTTTCCTGTGGTCATGTATGGATGTGAGTGTTGGACTGTGAAGAAGGCTGAGTGCCGAAGAATTGACGCTTTTAAACTGTGGTGTTGGAGTAGACTCTTGAGAGTCCCTTGGACTGCAAGGAGATCCAACCAGTCCATTCTGAAGGAGATCAGCCCAGGGATTTCTTTGGAAGGAATGATGCTAAAGCTGAAACTCCAGTACTTTGGCCACCTCATGCAAAGAGTTGACTCATTGGAAAAGACTTTGGTGCTGGGAGGGATTGAGGGCAGGAGCAGACGGGGACGACAGAGGATGAGATGGCTGGATGTCATCACTGACTCGATGGACGTGAGTCTGAGTGAACTCTGGGGTTGGTGATGGACAGGGAGGCCTGGAGTGCTGCAATTCATGGGGTTGCAAAGAGTTGGACATGACTGAGTGACTGATCTGATCTGATCTGAAGTGCTTCCTATGTTTTGGGAATTTTATTGATTAGTAGAGGTAGGGAGATGAATACACACCTGATTCCAGCTCTTTGAAATGCACAGTATAAGGTAAGCATGAAAATATGATTTCAGTGCATTGTATGATTTGGCATGGAAAGCATGAAGAAGTCGCTTCCAGATAAAAGGAAAGATTCACAAAAACTCTCTAGGAGGAACAAGGAGCCATTTATAGAAAAATTGAGATTTGTGCAATGCCCCAACTGATCATCACGTCACCTAGTAGACAGAGAAAAAGAACATGTCCTTGAATTTTGATTCATGAAATAATTTCCCCAGTTTTGTTCATGGTTTAAATCAATTCTAATAAAAATGGCAAGTGTATTTTGGAGAAAGAAGGAAGTATTTTTAAATTGGTTAAATAAATGTTAGTTCCATTAATTCAACTCTTTTAAAATATTCAACTTCTCACATAACTGACCCCCTAGTGGAGAAACAATTCCTGTCAAACAGTCATTACTTTGGAGCAGTTGTTCATGGGAATGCAAGCTGACATGTTGCCGCCTAGAGGCAGCACACATTTTAGACACATTTTGTTCCTTCATTTGCCTGACTTCTTTTCTTAATACTAAACAAATGAAAGTCTTCCTACATTTGTGAGGCACTGTAGTATAATGGATAAGAGAAGGCATCAGGAATCAAACTACATTTTAACACCACTTTATCATTTGCTACCAGCATACATTTGGACTAGTCACTTTATCAGAGGCTAAGATTCTTCACTTCTGAAATAGAGATACTATATATATATATATATATATATATATATATATATAATGCCATTATATCCATGTCTATTTGCATAGATATAAGGATTTTATTTTTGTCTTCAACTTAAAATCTACTTCATTCTCAGAATTATCTTAATATTTTCATCCAAATTTTCTACGTTCTGTATTTTTCTGCTAATACTGAGCCAATTTCTCTGGAGATGAGTATGTAAACATGACAGCAGAATCATTTTTACATGAAAGAAATAATCAACAAAGTGAAAAGACAACCTATGGAATGGGAAAAATATTTTTAAGCCATATACCAAAAATGTATAAAACCATACAATGAAGGAGCTGTGGATTTGATCCCTGGGTCAGAAAGATCACCTGGAGGAGAAAATGGCAACCCACTCCAGTATTCTTCCCTATAAAATTCCATGGACAGAGGAGCCTGGTGGGCTGCAGTCCATGGGGCTGCAGAGTCAGAAACGACTGAGTGACTGAGCACACAATCCAATTTAAAATGAGTAAAGGACATGAATAGATATTTTACCGAAGAAGATATACAAATGGTCAACAAATACATTAAAAGGTGCTTAATATCACTAATCACCAGGGAAACACAGGTCAAAGTCATAGATACTATCTCACATTTGGTAGAATGACTATCATCAAAAAACAAGAGATAACGAATGCTGGCAAGGATGTGGAAAAAAGGGAACACTTGTATACTGTTGATGTGAATATAAATAGTGCAGCCACTATGTAAAACAATTTGGAGAGTCCTCAAAAAATTAAAAATAGAACGACCATATGATCCAACAGTTCTACATCTGGAACTATATCCAAAGAAAAGGAAAACACCAAGTTGAAGAGATATCTTCACCTCCATATTCATGGTGACATTTTTTTCTTTTTTGGTTGCAGCTATTTTGAGACATAATTTAAAAACCACACAATTCACCCATTTAGTGTACCACTGAACAGTTTCAGTGTAATCACAGAGCTATGTAACTATCATCACATTCAATTTTAGAATATTTTCATCACACCAAAAAGAAACCACAAAGATTTGACTGTCACTCCCAACCACTCTGTCCTTAGGCAACTTCTATTAACAAACATTCTGTCTCTGGACAGAAAGTTCTACTTTGGATATTTAACATAAGTGGAATCATATAATATCTGGTCTTTTATAACTGGCTTCTTTCACTTAACATAATGTTTTCATAGTTCATTCATGTTGCTGCTTGTATCCTTTTCACTGCCAAATAATATTCAATTGTCTGGAATTTTACAATTTCAATGCTGTTCCATTCCACAGTTTGTGTATTCATTCATCATTTGATGGACAATTGGGTCGTTTCCCCTTTTTTGGCTATTATAAATAATGTTGCCATGAATATTCATGAAGTTTTTGGGTGAACATGTGTCTTAATTTTTCTTGGATATATGTCTCAGTCAGTTCAGCTGATATCCCTCGTCCAAGGTAAGGAGCATTGGCTGTGCTTTGCTGGAGCAGCCGTGAAGAGATACCCCATGCCCAAGGTAAGAGAAACCCAAGTAAGATGGTAGGTGTTGCAAGAGGGCATCAGAGGGCAGACACATTGAAACCATACACACAGAAAACTAGTCAATCTAATCACACTAGGACCACAGCCTTGTCTAACTCAATGAAACTAAGCCATGCCCGTGGGGCAATCCAAGTTGGGCGGGTCATGGTGGAGAGATCTGACAGAATGTGGTCCACTGGAGAAGGGAATGGCAAACCACTTCAGTATTCTTGCCTTGAGAACCCCATGAACAGTATGAAAAGGCAAAAGGATAGGATACTGAAAGAGAAACTCCCCAGGTCAGTAGGTGCCCAATATGCTACTGGAGATCAGTGGAGAAATAACTCCGGAAAGAATGAAGGGATGGAGCCACAGCAAAAAGAATACCCAGCTGTGGATGTGACTAGTGATAGAAGCAAGGTCCGATGCTGTAAAGAGCAATATTGCATAGGAACCTGGAATGTTAGGTCCATGAATCAAGGCAAATTGGAAGTGGTCAAACAAGAGATGGCAACAGTGAATGTTGACATTCTAGGAATCAGCGAACTGAAATGGACTGGAATGGGTGAATTTAACTCAGATGACCATTATATCTACTACTGCGGGCAGGAATCCCTGAGAACAAATGGAGTAGCCATCATGGTCAACAAAAGAGTCCGAAATGCAGTACTTGGATGCAATCTCAAAAATGACAGAATGATCTCTGTCATTTCCAAGGCAAACCATTCAATATCACAGTAATGCAACTCTATGTCCCAACCACTAACGCAGCAGAAGCTGAAGTTGAATGGTTCTATGAAGACCTACAAGACCTTTCAGAACTAACACCCAAAAAAGATGTCCTTTTCATTATAGGGGACTGGAATGCAAAAGTAGGAAGTCAAGAAACACCTGGAGTAACAGGCACGTTTGGCCTTGGAATATGGAATGAAGCAGGGCAAAGACTAAAGAGTTTTGCCAAGAAAATGCACTGGTCATAACAAACACCCTCTTCCAACAACACAAGAAAAGACTCTATACATGGGCATCACCAGATGGTCAACACTAAAATCAGATTGATTATATTCTTTGCAGCCAAAGATGAAGAAGCTCTATACAGTCAACAAAAACAAGACCAGGAGCTGACTGTGGCTCAGACCATGAAATCCTTATTGCCAAATTCAGACTTAAATTGAAGAAAGTATGGAAAACCACTAGACCATTCAGGTATGACCTAAATCAAATCCCTTATGATTATACAGTGGAAGTGAGAAATAGATTTAAGGGCCTAGATCTGATAGATAGAATGCCTGATGAGCTATGGAATGAGGTTCATGACATTGTACAGGAGACAGGAATCAAGGCCATCCCAATGGAAAAGAAATATAAAAAAAGCAAAATGGCTGTCTGGGGAGGCCTTACAAATAGCTGTGAGAAGAAGAGAAGTGAAAAGCAAAGAGAAAAGGAAAGATATAAGCATCTGAATGCAGAGTTCCAAAGAATAGCAAGAAGAGATAAGAAAGCCTTCTTCAGTAATCAGTGCAAAGAAACAGAGGAAAACAACAGAATGGGAAAGACTAGGGATCTCTTCAAGAAAATTAGAGATACCGAGGGAACATTTCATGCAAAGATGGGCTCGATAAAGGACAGAAATGGTATGGACCAAACAGAAGCAGAAGATATTAATAAGAGATGGCAAGAATACACAGAACTGTACAAAAAAGATCTTCACGACCCAGATGATCACGATGCTGTGATCACTGACCTAGAGCCAGACATCCTGGAATGTGAAGTCAAGTGGGCCTTAGAAAACATCACTACGAACAAAGCTAGTGGAGGTGATGGAATTCCAGTTGAGCTATTCCAAATCCTGAAAGATGATGCTGTGAAAGTGCTGCACTCAATATGCCAGCACATTTGGAAAACTCAGCAGTGGCCACAAGACTGGAAAATATCTGTTTTCATTCCAATCCCAAAGAAAGGCAATGCCAAAGAATGCTCAAACTACTGCACAATTGCACTCATCTCACATGCTAGTAAAGTAATGGTCAAAATTCTCCAAGCGAGGCTTCAGCAATATGTGAGTAGTGAACTTGCTGATGTTCAAGCTGGTTTTAGAAAAGGCAGAGGAACCAGAGATCAAATTGGCAACATCCACTGGATCATCGACAAAGCAAGAGAGTTCCAGAAAAACATCTATTTCTGCTTTATTGACTATGCCAAAGCCTTTGACTGTGTGGATCACAATAAACTGTGGGAAATTGTGAAAGAGATGGGAATACCAGACCACCTGACCTGCCTCTTAAGAAATCTGTATGCAGGTAAGGAAGCAACAGTTAGAAATGGACATGGAACAACAGACTGGTTCCAAATAGGAAAAGGAGTACATCAAGGCTGTATATTGTCACCCTGTTTATTTAACTTATATGCAGAATACATCATGAGAAACGCTGGACTAGAAGAAACACAAGCTGCAATCAAGATTTCCCGGAGAAATATCAATAACCTCAGATATGCAGATGACACCACCCTTATGGCAGAAAGTGAAGAGGAACTAAAAAGCCTCTTGATGAAGGTGAAATGGAGAGTGTAAAAATTGGCTTAAATCCCAACATTTAGAAAACGAAGATCATGGCATCCTGTCCCATCACTTCATGGGAAATAGTTGGGGAAACAGTGGAAACAGTCAGACTTCATTTTTCTGGGCTCCAAAATCACTGCAGATGCTGACTGCTGCTATGAAATTAAAAGACTCTTACTCCTTGGAAGGAAAGTTTTGACCAACCTAGATAGCATATTCAAAAGCAGAGACATTACTTTCCCAACAAAGGTTCGTCTAGACAAGGGAATGGTTTTTCCTGTGGTCATGTATGGATGTGAGAGTTGGACTGTGAAGAAGGCTGAGCACCAAAGAATTGATGCTTTTGAACTGTGGTTTTGGAGCAGATCTCCTTGCTTGGACCGCAAGGAGATCCAACTCTCCTTGGACTGTAAGGAGATCCAACCAGACCATGCTAAAGGAAATCAGCCCTGGGATTTCTTTGGAAGGAATGATGCTAAAGCTGAAACTCCAGTACTTTTGCCACCTCATGCAAAGAGTTGACTCAGTGTAAAAGACTCTGATGCTGGGAGGATTGGGAGCAAAAGGAGAAGGGGATGACAGAGGATGAGATGGCTGGATGGCATCACTGACTCGATGGACATGAATTTGAGTGAACTCTGGGAGTCGGTGATGGACAGGGAGGCCTGGCGTGCTGTGGTTCATGGGGTCGCGAAGAGTCAGACATGACTGAGCAACTGATCTGATTTGATCCGTTGCTCAGTCATGTCTGACTCTTTGTGACCCCATGGACTGCAGTATGTCAAGCCTCCCTGTCCAACATCAACGCCTGTGGCTTATTCAGACTCATGTCTATCGAGTTGGTGATGCCATCCAACCATCTCATTCTCTGTTGTCCCCTTCTCCCATTTTCAATCTTTTCCAGCATCAGGGCCCTTTCCGATGAGTCAGTTGTTCGCATCAGGTGGCCAAAGTTTTGGAGCTTCAGCTTCAGCATCAGTCCTTCCAATGAATATTCAGGACTTTTTTCTTTTAGGATGGACTGGTTGGATCTCCTTACTGTCCATGGAACTCTAAAGAGTCTTCTCCAACACCACAGTTCAAAAGCATGAATTCTTTGGCACTCAGCTCTTTATACTCCAACTCTCAAATCCATACATGACTACCGGAATAACCATAGCTTTGACTAAATGTACCTTTGTTGGTAAAGTAATGTCTGCTTTTTAATATGGTATCTAGGTTGGTCATAGCTTTTCTTCCAAGGAGCAAGCACCTTTTAATTTCATGGCGGCAGTCACCATCGGCAGTGATTTTGGAGCCACAAAATATAAAGTCTGTCACTGTTTTCATTATTTCCCCATCTATTTGCCATGAAGTGATGGGACTGGATGCCATGATGTTAATTTTCTGAATGTTATTTTAAGCCAACATTTTCACTTTCCTCTTTCACTTTCATCAAGAGGCTTTTTAGTTCCTCTTCACTTTCTGCCATAAGGGTGGTGTCATCTGCATATCAGAAGTTATTGATATTTCTCATGGTAAGCTTGCTTCTCGCTTGTGCTTCATCCAGCCCAGCATTTCTCATGATGTACTCTGCATATAACGTAAATTAGTAGGGTGACAATATATAGCCTTGACGTACTCTCTTCTTGATTTGGAACCAGTCTGTTGTTCCATGTCCAGTTCTAACTATTGCTTCTTGACTACCATACAGATTTCGCAGGAGGCAAGTCAGCTGGTCTGGTATTCCCATCTCTTTAAGAATTTTCCATAGTTTGTTGTGATCCACACAGTCAAAGGCTTTGGCATAGCCAATAAGGCAAAAGTAGGTGTTTTTCTCAAAGTATCTTGTACTATCGATGATCCAGTGCATGTTGCCAGTTTGATCTCTTCTTCTGCCTTTTCTAAATCCAGCTTGAACATCTGGAAGTTCATGGTTCACATATTGCTGAAGCCTGTCTTGGAGAATTTTTAGCATTACTTTGCTAGCGTGTGAGATGAATGCAAGAGTGCAGTAGTTTGAACATTGTTTGGCATTGTCTTTCTTTGGGATTGGAATGAAAACTGACCTTTTCCAGTCCTGTGGCCACTGCTGAATTTTCCAAATTTGCTGGCATATTGAGTGCAGCACTTTCACAGCATCATCTTTTAGGATTTGAAATAACTCATCTGGAATTCTATCGCCTCCACTAGCTTTGTTCATAGTGATGCTTCCTATGGCCCACTTGACTTCACTTTCTAGGATGGCAGGTTCTAGGTCGGCGATCACACTATCATTGTTATCTGTGTCATGAATATCTTGTTTTGTACAGTTCTTCTATGTATTCTTGTCACCTCTTCTTAATATCTTCTGCTTCTGTTAGGTCCACCTGAAATCTGTCCTTTATTGTGCTCATCTTTGCATGAAATGTTCCCTTGCTATCTCTGATTTTCTTGAAGAGATCTCTAGTCTTTCCCATTCTATAGTTTTCCTCTATTTCTTTTCATTTATCTTTGATGAAGTCTTTCTTATTTCTCCTTGCTATTCTTTGGAACTCTGGATTCAGTTGAGTATATGTCTAGGAGTAGAATTTCTGGGTCATATGATAGCTATGATAACTGAGGAACTGCCAGATTGGTTTTCAAAGCTGTGTGTATTTTGTTTGCAATCCTTCCAACAATGCATGATGTTTCCAATTTCTCCACATCCTCACCAACACTTGCCATCATCTTTTTCTTGATTATAGGCATTCTGTTAAGGTGTGAAGTGTTATGTCACTGTAGTTTTAATATGCATTTCCATCATATCTAATAATTTTGAACATCCTTTCTTGTATTTACTGGCCATTTGTGTATCTTCTCCAGTCTAATATTCATTTAGAAATTGCCTATTTCTAAATTGTGTTGCCTTTTTCCCACCCATGTGTTGGATCTGTATTATTATTATTATTTTAAATTGGAGGATAGTTGGTTTACAATGTTGTGCTGATTTCTGCTATACAGCAATGTAAGTCAGATATAAGTGTACACATATCATCTCCCTTTTAAGCCTCCTTCCCACCCTCCCTATCCTACTCCACTAGGTCATCACAGAGCACCACATACCAAGTTTGTTTACAATATCCAAGATATGTGGGAATACTAAGTGGCCATTGGCATATGAATATTAAACATGTGGCACATTTACACATTGGAATATTATTCAACCATAAAAGAAGGAAATACTTCCATTTGCAACAACATGAATGGATGGACTTTGAGGGCATTTTGCTAAGTGAAATAATTTGGGTAGAGAAAGACAAACACCATCTTATATCACTTATGTGGGATAATAAAAAAAAAACCCTCATAGAAAAAGAAATGAGACTTGTGGTTACTAGATGTGGGGAGAGGGGAGTTGGATGAAGGTAGTCAGAATATACAAACTTACAGTTGTAAGACAAATATCTATGATGAAACAAAAATTCATATTTGAGGGAAAACAAGAAAATTTAAACATTTTTTTTTCTCTCCCTATTTGGGCCTCCTTCCTCCACTCTAGTGTGCTCTGCACATCTACATTATGTGTTAATATGACCTCCTTAGTGGCAGAAATATTTCTGCTCTACCATAAAGATTAGTTTCTCTTCTTTTGGCATCAGCCATGTAACTCCTTACAAGATAACATTTTTTTTAATTTTATTTTATTTTTAAACTTTACATAATTGTGTTAGTTTTGCCAAATATCAAAATGAATCCACCACAGGTATACATGTGTTCCCCATCCTGAACCCTTTCTCAATCCTGTAAGTGGTCATGATGAACCATCACTCACTTTGTATGTGCAGACATCTTTGGTGAACTTTATGTACAATGCCAATATATAATTTCCCTTACAGATAGCTATTGGATCAGAAGAGAATGATCAGATCAGATACCGGGAAAATATTGAGTCACTCCTAATTGAAGTTCTTAGGTTAAATACTTACTTTTGACCCTATTAATGTGACTAGACATGTTACTTGTTTTGTCTTCTCTATAAGATTATTGTTTCTTGCATTACCAACTGGCAACTGAGACTCAGGAAAAAATAATGATGATTAGGTGACTTGAAACTAATGACCAAATATACAGTTCGGAACATCATGTGAAATGCTGGGCTGGATGGAATCAAGATTTCCAGGAGAAATATCAATAATCTCAGATACTCAGATGACACCACCCTTGGGGCAGAAAGTGAAGAAGAACTAAAGAGCGTCTTGTTGAAACTGAAAGAGGAGAGTAAAAAAGTCATCTTAAAACTCAACATTCAAAACACTAAGATTATGGCATCTGTTTCCAAGAAAAAGAAATGCAAAAATACAAAATGTTTGTCTGAGGAGGTTTTACAAATAGCTGACAAAAGAAGAGAAGCTAAAGGCAAAGGAGAAAAGGAAAGATATAACTATCTGAATGCAGAGTCCCAAAGAATAGTGAGGAGAGATAAGAAAGACTTCCTCAGTGATCAATGCAAAGAAATAGAGCAAAACAACAGAATGGGAAAGACTGGAGATCTCTTTGAGAAAATTAGAGATACCAAGGGAAAATTTCATGCAAAGATGGGCACAATAAAGGACAGAAATGGGATGGACTTAACAGAAGCAGAAGATATTAAGAAGAGGTGGCAAGAACACAGAGAAGAACTATTAAAAATATTTATTACCCAGATAACCATGATGGTGTGATCACTCACCTAGAGTCAGACATCCTAGAATGCAAAGTCAAGTGGGCCTTAGGAAGCATCTCTATGAACAAAGCTAGTGGAAGTGATGGAATTCCAGTTGAGCTATTTCAAATCCTAAAAGATGATGCTGTGAAAGTGCCACCAAATACACCACCAAATTTGGAAAACTCAGCAATGGTTTTCCTGAGTGGAAAACTCAGGACTGGAAAAGGTCAGTTTTCATTCCAATCCCAAAGAAGGGCAATGCCAAAGAACATTCAAACTACCGCACAATTGCACTCACCTCACACACTAACAAAATAATGCTCAAAATTCTCCAAGCCAAGCTTCAACAGTACTTGAATCATGAATTTCCAGATGTTCAAACTCGATTTAGAAAAGGCAGAGGAATCAGAGATCAAATTGCCAACATCCGTTGGATCCTATAAAAAGCAAGAGAATTCCATCAAAATATCTACCTCTGCTTTATTGACTATGTCAAAGCCTTTGACTGTGTGAATCACAACAAACTATGGAAAATCCTTAAAGAGATGGGAATACCAGACCACTTTACCTGTCTCGTGAGAAATTCACATGCATGTCAAATAGACACAGTTAGAACCGGACATGGAAAAACAGACTGTTTCCAAATTGGGAAAGGAGTACGTCAAGGCTATATATTGTCACCCTGCTTATTTAGCTTATATGCAGAGTACATCATGCGAAATGTCAGGCTGAATGAAACACAAGCTGGAATCAAGATTGCCAGGAGAAATATCAATAACCTTAGATATGCAGATGACACCACCCTTATGGCAGAAAGTGAAGAGGCACTAAAAAGCCTCTTGATGAAAGTGAAAGAGGAGAGTGAAAAAGTTGGCTTAAAATTCAACATTCAGAAAAGTAAGATTATGGCATCCATGATCTTCATGGCAAATAGATGGGAAAACAGTGGAAACAGTGACAGACTCTATGTTTTTGGGCTCCAAATTCACTGCAGATGATGACTGCAGCCATGAAGTTAAATGACGCTTGCTCCTTGAAAAAAAAAAAAAAAAAGCTATGATCAACCTAGACAGCATATTAAAAAACACAGATACTACTTTGTTGACAGTGGCCCATCTAGTCAAAGCTATGGTTTTTCTAGTATTCATGTTAGGCTGTGAAAGTTTTACTATAAAGAAAGCTAAGCACTGAAGAATTGATGCTTTTGAAAGGTGGTGTTGGAGAAGACTCTTGAGAGTCCCTTGGACTGCAAGGAGATCAAACCAGTCAGTCCTTAAGGAAATCAGTCCAGAATATTCATTGGAAGAAATGACTATTTCTGAATGATGCTGAAGCTGAAACTCCAATACTTTGACTACCTGATGTGAAGGACAGACTCATTAGAATAGACTCTGATGCTGGGCAAGATTGAAGGCAAGAGGAGAAGGGGATGACGGAGGATGAGATGGTTGGATGGCATTACTGACTCCATGGACATGAGTTTGTGCAAGCTCCAGGAGTTGGTGATGGACAGGGAAGGCTGGCGTGCTGCAGTCCATGGAGCCACAGAGTCGGAGATGACTGAGACTGGACTGAGCTGAAATGATAAGATTGTAGTAATTGAACTCTAGATATGGGAAAAAGCAAAAAAAAAGCACACCATTCTGTGGACCATGACAGACTAATAAGACAGGCAGTCTAGAGGTTTCTGGCTACTCTTAATAGGCCTGGTCCAATAATAGCATACAAATGTCTGTCAACGGAAGCCTCATTTGACCTGGGAATGAATGTTCCTAGTGCCATGAACTGGAGAAGGTGATGGCACCCCACTCCAGTACTCTTACCTGGAAAATCTGATGGACGGAGGAGTCTGGTAGGCTGCAGTCCGTGGGGTCGCTAAGAATCAGATACGACTGAGCATCTTCACTTTCACTTTTCACTTTCATTCATTGGAGAAGGAAATGGAAACCCACTCCAGTGTTCTTGCCTGGAGAATCCCAGGGACAGGGGAGGCAGCTGGGCTGCCATCCATGGGGTCGCACAGAGTCAGACACAACTGAAGTGACTTAGCAGCAGCAGCAGTGCCATGAACATACTTATCAGGAAATGCCTTGCAAATCTTGGTAGAAATATTAATAAGGCCATAAGGTAAGTGATTCTAAAATAAGTAATTTTGCCCATCATCTAGTTCTATAAGAATCAAGTCATTAGCCAGTCCAGTTGCTGAAAGATCAGGATGAGGCATTCAGTGCTCTGGGAAAACAGGCAGAACAGGCCATGAGATATTTAAATATTTTCAAAAGAAAATTTTATAAACTCAGTTTCTTGCATCTTCCTATACTTAGAAAAGTACTAAAACCATTAACTAAGATATCTGTACCTTGCAAATAGCAGTAACCTTCTACCAAGGTATGTACTTGAATGCATGTATTCCTTCTCTAAAATCACATATATACTGATTTACCCCATTACCTCTTTGGAACACATCTTAGAGCTTTCTGAAAGATGTTTGCCAGGTTATAATCCAGGTTGGTTTGAATATATATATTTTTTATTTATTAGATTGACTATTGATTAACTTTTTTGGTACACAAGTACCAGGTATATAACATACAATGTGATGAGTATAGTTGATGCTGCTGTTTGGTATTTGAAAGTTATTTTAAAAAGTAGACCCTAAGAGTTCTCATCACAATGAAGAAAACCTTTTTTCTTTCTCTTTTTTGTATCTACATGAGATGATGGCTGTTAACTAAACTTACTGTGGCAGTTACTTCACAGTATATGTTAATCAAATCATGCTGTATACCTTAAAATTATACAGTGATGAATGTAAATTATATCTCAAAAAAACTGGAAAAAATACATTCACTTGGATATAAACTCTTTAAAAAATAAATAAAATCATGAAATTTACTACATAAAAATAATCTGGAGATCAAATTATTTTGTATTTGACTTTTACAATATGATATAACTGTCAGGCCATTTAATTCGGGAGAGGTGTGGCATTCTTTGGCATTTCCACTATTCCCAGTGGTGAAAATCAATTCATGTGACCAAGAGCACTTGGGAACAGTGCACAGGGCTTCATTCTAAAAAATTTCAGTGACTGTGCAGCTTTCTATTTGATGATAGCAACTATATTCCTGCCATACTGATGGAAATCTTTGCTGATAAGGATGCTGTCAAGAGATTATTGCTATTTTAAAACATTCAGCACTTCTGAAAACATTATTCGCTGTTGTTCGCTTACTTTTCATTGTCTCCTTCCTTTTGTAAACCCCAGATTAGGACCTAGTGTAATTAAGTATAGTAGCACACTTATAATGAAACTTGGGTCTTCCTTCCCAGGAAAAAATGATTGCTTTCCCAGCTTTCCTCAAATAATAGGTTGGTGTAGTTACTCTGAGGGTTATAAATTGTAAGTGATCCCTTACGGGATGTAGCTAGCATATTGAAATCCTTAAGCAAACTACAGAGTAGATTATAAAATCTATTCCCTGGGGAGAAAGGAGGGGTTCCATTTTCTAAAAGGACATTTTGCTCTTTTAAAAACAATTTTAGTAAATCAATCATGGTACCAGAATAATGACAGAGGAAACTTCTATCTCAAAATCTAGTGGTGCCCACCAAAGTAACTAGGTAAGTATCTACTAAGAATATTTAGATGAGAATATAACGGAATAGTTGATGTTTGAAAGATAAGTATCAGTTCAGTCATTCAGTCATGTCTTACTCTTTGTGAACCATGGACTGCAGCACACCAGGCTTCCCTGGCTATCACCAACTCCTGGAGCTTGCTCAAACTCATGTCCATCCAGTCAGTGATGCCATCCAACCATGCCATTCTCTCCCATACCTTTATCCTCCTGTCTTCAATCTTTCCTAAGATCAAGGTCATTTCCAATGAGTCAGCTCTTCACACCAAGTGGCCAAAGTATTGGAGCTTCAGCTTCAGCATCAATTCTTCCAATGAATATTCACGACTGATTTCATTTAGGATTGACTGGTTGGATCTCCTTGCAGTCGAATGGACTCTTAAGAGTCTTCTCCAATACTACAGTTCAAAAGCATCAATTATTTGCCACTCATCTTTATAGTCCAACTCTAACATCCACACGTGACTACTGGAAAAACCATAGCTTTGACTAGACGGATCTTTGTAATAAAAAGATGAATCTTTTTAATAAGCTATGTTGGTCATAGCTTTTGTTCCAAGGAACAAGTGTCTTTTAATTTCATGGCTGCAGTCACTATCTGCAGTGATTTTTGTAGCCCCCCTCCCCCCCAAATGAAGTCTCTCACTGTTTCCATTGTTTTCCCATCTATTTGCCATAAAATGATGGGACTTGATGCCATGATCTTAGTTTTTTTATGCTGAGTTTTAAGCCAGCTCTTCACTCTCCTCTTTCACCTTCATCAAGAGGCTCTTTAGTTCCTCTTCACTTTCTGCCATAAGGGTGTTGTTATCTGCATATCTGGGATTATTGATATTTCTCCCAGCAATCTTGATTTCAGCTTGTGCTTCATCCAAGGATACATATACCTGTTGTTAAACTTAGAATTTTAACCTATGTAAAATATCATGTTTTATTAAGGCATATTGATATCCCTAAAGAATGACCCATCTTGTATGGTGAGGTGTTCTGTAGATTTTTCTTTGAAAACATTTTTTCTTTCACTTAATCTTTGAATTGTATTAAAAGCTAGAGTTTTACAACTAAAAAAAAAATAGCACAAAATTATTCCTATAGACAAAAGTTTAAAGAAAAACAATGCATGTTGAAGTTACAGGTTCAATGTAATTTTCTAAACCAGTAGAAACAATTCACCCTCAGAATACCTAATTACTCCTCAGTGACTCCTTACTTCCCAACAATTTAAGTTTATGGTAGTTAGGAGCATGTTTGTCATTTCTTTTAAAATGGAAATATGTACAAATGCTGCCACCACCGAGCCGTGCTCAATTGACCCCATGGACTGTAGCCCACCAGGCTCCTCTGCTAGTGGAATTTTCCAGGAAAGAATATTGGAATAGGTTGCCATTTCCTCCTTCAATGTACAAAAAAGTACAAGTAAATGCTTAAGGCATATCTTAAATGGCTTAAATGAAAGTAATATCAACACATGTTACCAAGTATATTATCAACATATGATATCAAATTTAATGTTAAATTTCATTTTAAGAACAAGGGAAATGATTCTTTATTTGTTGCAAGAATATATAATTATAAATGAATATAATAATTCTTTTTTATGTTATCTTCTGCAAAAATCATGTATCACACATCAAAGAAATGAAAAATACAGCAAAAAAGTATCTACAACTACAGATATGTATCTGTGACATTCCAAATTTTTTATTATCTCTGATTTTTACAAAAGAAAGTAGCATTTGATATCTCCAAGGTTTGTAGCTACCAACACATATCTAAATATCAAGTACACACTAGAAGATTTTATCACATAACAACATCTTAAGGAGATGATAACAGCTGGTTAGGAAAAATACTGTACATTTCAACTGAGGTGCTCAAGAGGATTGTAGGGGCATATTTTCATCTATTATGTAAATGAAAATATCTCTATTTCTTGAGCTAATCAATGCACTAAAGGGACTAGAGACTTTATGATTCATTGACAGTGATATATTGAAATATTCTACACAGTTAGCTGACTTTATGAGGTTTAATTCTCAGTTCAGAAGCTAACATTAATAATTTTGGCAATATACTAAATTAGCATTAATGCTCAGTACTAATGTAAAAGTGACAGTGATGCATACCAGATTACTAAAACTCAGGAACAAGTGAAGCTGAATAAGTAAAGAGAAACCTATAGGACCTTAAAGCAATATTCAAACTTTCCAAAGGCAAACAGTAATTTACTGCTTAATCTATATATCAGGTCATTAATAATAAAGAATCCACATTATACCAATTCATTATACCATTATAACCAATTCTGTTTCAAAATAGTTTACATTTTGGGAGAAAATTTACATTAATATATGGAGGTGCTGGTTTATTACAGCCAGTAATGGTTGTGAGCTTTCATAACTTTACCCAGGGCACTGCCAGTAACAAAAAACTAGCAACTGAATTTCTCTGAACAGCTATAATTTATTATAATACTTAACCAAAATATTGCCTTAATTTGACTGCAACACAGAACTTTCTATAACAATCTGTGAAAACTTGAAACTATCCATTGTGTGTTTCAAAGAAAAAAAGTTGACTTTTCAAAGTTTCTCAATTATTTGTTCCTGAGGAGGTTAACTGCAAAGATAACACAGATATTTCTGAATTATTTTCTGCTAAAAATCAAGAATACTTAGATATTATGGAGATCATGTTACTTATTCTGGATATATTGTAGAGAATCCCTGTTGCCTATTCTGAACCTTTGTATCCAAGAAGCTTAACAGACATAATTAATGATTTACTCTAGAATAGTCAGTGATCTCAGTGGTAATCCTCTGATTATCCATGAATCAGACACTGAATGAACTCAAACTATGAGGATGGGACTTTGTCAAGGCACTTAAGTCATGATAAAGAAATTAGTATGAGAAGGAAAGGGTTATACAGTACACAAAGGGCTATCTAATATACGTAGGGATAAAGTAGACGATGAAACTGGCTGGTGGAAAGGGTGAACAAGACTTTAGTATAAAATACAAGTTACATCGGAATGTTTATGGATACATGAGCTGAAGATTTTTATAGAAAGTAATACACTCTTAATTATTGCTAATATAAACATTTATTATGAACTTGTTATTTATCAAGTACTATCTTTAGCATCATATATACAAAAATATATAGTCTATGATGCTAATATTTTTTTCTCTGCTTTACAGATGAAAAAAGTAAAACAATAGATTTACCAAAGGTCACAGTTAATAATGTTAGAGATGGGATTCAAATACTGTAAGTTTACCTTGAGGACTTTCATTCCTAATGCATGCAAGATGTAGCAGAATGAAGGCATTTATGTGTAACTTTCCCACATTAAAGGAAGAGGAACAAAAATGAAAATGTCTGTGGGACTAAAGATTAAAGTCTAGAGTTGAAATATGCAAATTTTTCATAGTCAGAAAAGAAAAGCAAAAATGATCATGCAGGTAGAATTATAGACAATAGTTTGGAACTGCAAATACTGTAAAACAAAAGTGACTAATATGTGACATTATATTTAATGCTTATAACAACCCTGTGAATTAGGCACTGTTAATAGCCCCACATGAGGGGGATGAAAGCTGAAAGCAGTTAAGTAACTTGGTCACACAGCAAGTAAGTATTATAGCTGAAATTGGGTCCAAATATGATTATGCTATAATTATTTTTCATTAATTCTGTATACATTCTTAAAAGTACAGAGTAGGTAATATCTTACCTTTCTGGTATAAAGCATATTAATTGTAATTTACACCTGTTTTCCTATGGATCATTTCCTTCCACTGGGGGTGGGCATTTTTTAAAGTTATATTTTGATATTTATAGACCATAAAGTTTACCTTTTTAAAGTGTATAATTCAATGGTTTTTAGAATAATCACAGATTTGTATGACCATCACCATTAACTGATTTTAGGATATTTTTCTCATCACAAAAAGAAACCTCCAACCCATTAATAGTTACTCTTCATCTCCTCCCTTCCAAGTTCTAAGCAACCACTCAGTTGTCTGTCTTGTACATTTCAGTATTTTGGACATTTCATATCCTTCCCTTGACCCTGGGAATTTTAAAAACCCATTCTTCTTCAAAGGGTTTCTCTTAGTTTTTATATTTTACTTTTGGATATATTACAGCATCTTGAAGAGTCTGAAGCAGACAAACCTATTTCAGTAGAAAACCAATTTCCACATAAGTTATGCAGTTTTATTTTCAAATAGACTTAAAAATGAAATTAGGGAAGTGGCAAGATAATATTGTGGAAAGAATCGTATTGTCAAGCAAGTAATCTCTGTTGCCTATTGTCAGGAGTAGAAGTCTGAGCACTTCTGCCAACTGCGTCTTGATATCAGCATTACCAAGGAAAATAACACAACCAAACACTGGGTGGGAAAATGGTTTACTCACACAGAGAAGAGGCAGAAGAAGATCAACTTCAGTAGTGGACATAGTCTCCCATGACCAGTGAGTCCCTCTCAGTAGCAGACATAGGGCAATTAGCTTGTGTGAATCCACTTCATGCTACAGCAGAAAGACTCTGTCCCCTTCCAAAATGGGACAGATACAGCAGAGGGATTGGCCAGGTGCCATATGGTACACATAGTTAAACCTAACAATGGAACACACCTTGAGTATGAACCAGGAAATGATATTCCCACACAAGGTGATAAGTCCAGCATAAGCTGTGACAACTTATCTCTTAGGAAGTATTCCAGGGCCAAGGCCCATTCTTATGAGACGAAGTGGAAGTCAAAAGCCTGAATGTGAGGTTGCGTTTCCCCAGCACATATCATAAAACCTAGGTTTAGCCCCTAGTCTTTCACTTAATAATTTTGTTCAGGTAATAAACATTTGTTGAAATGTACCAAGCACAAGCTTTGTGCATGTGTGTGTATTTGTGCATGTGTGTGTATATTTGTGCATGCAAATGTGAGTCTAAAGAAACTCTATTTTCAAAATATTTATAATCAAGTAAATGAATTTTATATTCAATAAACTTATCAAAAGTTAGTACAGAGTTAGAAATATGCATGCACTCTTTTGAAAGGACAAAGAAGAAGCACTTAGATGAACATTTGAAGGTGGGCAGAATGTTAAATAAAAAATTCTCAGAAGAAATGTGGTGATTCCCTGTATAATCTCCAGGATGTCAATTTACTTCTTAACAAACCTGGGCTTTACTTTTTTTAAGGTGAGATGCTTAGAAAAATTATCTTCAAGAACCCTTTCAGTTCTATAATACTGAGTGAGGGGAAGGAATATTCTTATCTACACCCTTCAGTCCCAACAACAAAAATGAAATAGAAACCAAGAAAAATTACTTATTTAAAATATACTTGGGCATGAGGGATTTGGGATGAAATATTTTAATTAATTAGGAGTTCTTTGGGGGTACTTCTGAATTAATGCATTCATTCATTCATTCAACTATACTAAATACTTAATATTACCATATGCTATTCTAACTGCTGGTGTTACAAACTGACAGAAAAAAAAAAAAAAACTAGATAATTTTCCAATGTTGATATTTATCAACTTTGGTAGCTTTCAATACATTAGAGTATATTTCATATATTAGAGGCTTCAGTTTTTTGTGTTCCAGTTTTCTCATGCTTGGAAAAAGTGTAAGTACACTTGTATTTGTTTCAGAGAAATATGAGGGCTTTAAATTTATACCAAATTAATCATCAATGACACTTGCTTAAGAATTTGTAACAGATATCTCCAGTTCATCAATTGCTCTATTGACTTAAGACAAATATGTAGGCTTTCCCGGTGGCTCAGATGGTAAAAAATCCTCTTGCCAATGCCTGACAATACAAGAGATGCATATTCAATCCTTGGGTCAGGAAGATATGCTGGAGAAGGAAATGGTAACCCACTCCACTATTCTTGCCTAGAAAGTCTGGTCCATGGGATTGCAAAAAGTTGGACATGATTCAGTGACTAAACAGAAAGAACAAAACAAATGTGTAAGAATTATTTTTATAAACAGCTTTTTTAAATATAGTAATGTCTGTATTCTAGATCAGCTCAGTTCAGTTGCTCAGTCATGTCCGACTCTTTGCAACCCCATGGACTGAGCACACCAAGCTTCCCTATCCATCACCAACTCCCAGAGCTTACTCAAACTCATGTCCATCCAGTCGATGATGTCATCCTACCATCTCATCCTCTGTCTTCCCCTTCTCCTGCCTCCTTTAATCTTTCCCAGTATCAGGGCCTTTTCCAATGAGTCAGGTCTTCCCAACAGGTGGCCAAAGTACTGGAGTTTCAGCCTCAGTATTAGTCCTTCCAATGAATATTCAGGAATGATTTCCTTTAGGATTGACTGGTTGGATCGCCTTGCAGTCCAAGGGACTCTCAAGAGTCTTCTCCAACACCACAGTTCAAAGCATCAATTCTTCTGCACTCAGCTTTCTTTATAATCCAAATCTCACATCCATACATGACTACTGGAGAAACCATAGCTTTGACTAGACAGACATGTGTTGGAAAAGTAAAGTCTCTCCTTTTTAATATGCTAAGTTAGTCATAGGTTCTCTTCCAAGGAGCAAGTGTCTTTTAATTTCATGGCTGCAGTCACCATCTGCAGTGATTTTGGAGCCCCAAAACATAAAGTCTGTCACTGTTTCCATTGTTTTCACATCTATTTGCCATGAAGCGATGGGACTGGGTGCTATGACCTTAGTTTTCTGAATTTTGAGCTTTAAGCCAACTTTTTCACTCTCTTCTTTCACTTTCATCAAGAGGCTTTTTAGTTTTTCTTTGATTTCTGCCATAAGGGTGGTGTCATCTGCATATCTGAGGTTATTGATATTTCTCCTGGCAATCTTGATTCCAGCTTGTGCTTCATCCAGCCTGGCATTTCACATGATATACTTTGCATACAAGTTCAATAAGTAGGGTGACAATATACAAGCTTGATGTACTCCATTCTGGATTGGGAACCAGTTTGTTGTTTCATGTCCAGTTCTAACTGTTGCATTTTGACCTACATACAGATTTCTCAGGAGGAAGGTCAAGTGGTCTGGTATTTCCATCTCTTTAAGAATTTTCCATAGTTTGTTGTGATCCACACAGTCAAAGACATTGGCATAATCAATAAAGCAGAAGTAGATGTTTTTCTGGAACTCTCATGCTTTTTCAATGATGCAACGGATGTTGGCAATTTGATCTCTGGTTCCTCTGCCTTTTCTAAATGCAGCTTGAACACCTGAAAGTTCACGGTTCATATACTATTGAAGCCTAGCTTGGAGAATTTTGAGCATTTCTTTTCTTGCATGTGAGATGAGTGCAACTGTGCAGTAGTTTGAACATTCTTTGGCATTGCCTTTCTTTGGGATTATAATGAAAACTGACCTTTCCTGTCCTGTGACCACTGCTGAGTTTTCCAAATTTGCTGGCATATTGAGTGCAGCACTTTCACAGCATCATCTTTTAGGATTTGAAATCACTCAACTGGGATTCTATCGCCTCCACTAACTTTGTTCATAGTGAAGCTTCCTAAGGCCCACTTGACTTAGCATTCTACGATGTCTGGCTCTAGGTGAGTGATCACACCATTGCGATTATCTGTGTCATGAATATCTTTTTTGTATGGTTCTTCTGTGTATTCTTGCCACCTCTTCTTAATATCTTCTGCTTCTGTTAAGTCCATCCCATTTCTGTCCTTTATTGTGCCCATCTTTGCATGAAACTTTCCCATGAAAGTTTCTCAAAGAGATCTCCAGTCTTTCCCATTCTGTTGTTTTGCCCATTTTCTTTGCATTGATCACTGAAGAAGGCTTTTTTATCTCTCCTTGCTATTCTTTGGAACTCTTTATTCAAATGGGTATATCTTTCCTTTTCTCCTTTGCCTTTAGCTTCTCTTCTTTTCTCAGCTATTTGTAAGGCCTCCTCAGACAACCATTTTACCTTTTTACATTTCTTTTTTTTTTTTTTTTTTTTTTTGGGTGGATGGTCTTGATCACTGTGTCCTATACAATGTCACAAACCTCTGTCCATAGTTCTTCAGGCACTCTCTCTATCAGACCTAATCCCTTGAATCCATTTGTCACTTCCACTGTATAGTCGTAAGGGATTTGACTTAGGTCATACCTGAATGGTCTAGTGATTTTCCCTACTTTCTTCAATTTAAGTCTGAATTTGACATTAAGGAGTTCATGATCTGAGCCACAATCAGCTCCAGGTCTTTTTTTGCTGACTGTATAGATCTTCTCCATGTTTAGCTGCACAGAATATAATCAGTCTGATTTCGGTATTGACCATTTGCTGATATCCATGTGTAATAGTCTACAAATCTAAGAGTTAGAAATATTTCTAGAGGTTACTATAAAAGAGTAGTTTAAGAGGTAATAGAACATGGCTCCATGGAAATTCCTAAATGAGTATTAAAGTCTCTAACAAAATATATGGCTAATTACTCTGTCTTATTTAGGAACAGCACCACATTAGTTCAGGCAAGCAGTCTAGCTTAGTGGTTAAAGACTTTGGGTTCGTAGTTAGATGGGCAAAGGTTTATTATCATCATAGGCCCTTAAACACATTTGACTGCATTTCAGGGAATAAATTCTTACGTGGGCAATTATTTCACAGGGTTGTTTTGAATATTATATGACATAATGTATATAAAACACTTAGTATATAACTGGAACATATTAAAACTTAACAAATATTAAAATAGAAAGGGTGCTAATATCACTCTAAGGCAATAAGGGTATAACTGTGTCATTTAAAGGAAAGTTTGTGTTGGTTTTTTCCTACACAAATCCTATGAGATCTTCAATGCAATATTGACCTATGGTCAGACATTAGGAAAACTTTATACTGTTTATACTGTTTAAGATTCATAGAGCACACTGGTATATTAAAAATTCTACAAAGTCCTATGGTAAAGAATCCAGTTTAACATTTTTAATAGAGCCTTTTCAAAATTTATATGAACAAGAATTTGGAAAATACATTGCATAAACTGGGCACAGTGTATGATTATAATGAATTTGCTATAAAATAAATTATGTAAGACAGCTTACAATACAGCCTAATAATTTTTATTTTCCTTTCCAGGATCTAATTTGAGGTACTACATTCCAGTTAGTTATCATTTATCCTGTTCTCTTTTAATTTTTTGAAATTCCTCAATCTTATCTTGTATTTCATGATCTTGTCACATTTGAATATCACTGGTTAGCTATTTGTAAAGCATTCTTCAATTTTTTTTTTAATTTCATGATACCAAGTTTACAGATCTTCAGGAAGAATACCGCAGTGATAAAGTACCTTTCTCATCACTTTATAAGAGGTGTTACTTGGTATAAAGAGATTACTGTTGATGTTGAATTTGATCACTTGGTTAAGGGGGTAACTGCCAAGTTACTATTTTATTAGTAATTATATTATAGCCCATACATGAGAAGAAGGGAATCAAACTCAATTCTTGAAAAAAGTGTACCAAAGAGTTTGTAGACTTATGCTAAAATCTACCACAATAATTTTTTAAAAATTCAGGGGAAAATATTTTCAAGGCTATGCAAATATCTTCTTTCTCCTTAAATTTTTATCTACTCCTTTTAGTATCCTTCTATGGCTCTAACCTCTAGCAGGTATTACTATGCTGCTTTAATTGATACTTTCTTTTTTTTTCATTACTTCCACATTTATTGATTAATATTTTTGGTGAGGAAATTTTGTCCTTTCTCCCATAATTATTTATTGATTCAATTACTTGTATTAATATGGATTCATGTATATTTATGTTATACTTTGATTTGCAATCCAACACTAACTTTATTTTGCTGCTCAAAACTCTTCAGATTTAGTCCCTGGGAACTCTTTCAAGTTGTCTCATTTTATCCTTTTAACAGACCTCACCCTTTTCCAAGTGACTCTTTAATTTTTGGTATTGTAAGATAATCATCTTATATTTTATCTACCTCAGCCTTTTGTCCAAAGCTGATAATTTTAGAAATGATTTTTTGATCATCATACCAAGGATCAGCAAAGTTTTTCTGTAAATGGCCAGATAGTAAATGTTTTAGACTTTGTGAACCATAGAATCTCTGTCACAACTACTTAACTCTGCTATGGTAGCAGAAAAGTGTGCTGTGTTACAATAACATTTTATTCATAAAAACAAGTTGCAGACTAGTTTCAGGCCCTGGACCATAGTTTGCTATACTTAATTTAGATACCCAAAATTCTAAAATCAGAGTGAAAATGATAGTTATCCAAGAGATGTATTGAAAATCAGGTAAGCTTTATTTCAAACCTAATTTTGAGTCTTGAAACCAAAAAGACCTATCTGTTTTTAAAAATTATACCTAGAAAGTAATGTCAGAAGATGCAAGAGGAGGTCCCTAGCTTGCATTCCCCCATGGACACAGTGATATGGTAACCATCCAAGGGGGGGAAAAAAGTGCCTTCATGGGAGTTTTCATATCTAGGCAAGAGATCACAAATTCCTGGTGAAGTCCAAGACTGAGGAGAGCCACTCTGAGAAGACAGTCCTGTACTTCAGTGGTAAGCTTGCCAAACATGGTCTCAGCTGCAGACTGAAAGCAGCTATCACCCTAGGAACTGGATTTCATTTCTCCCTGGCTATAGTCCTACAACCAATCCTGTCCACCAAGGGACCTGGGAGGAGCCACACACATCTATGTCCTCTGCAACAGGCCTTTCTACCACAATCCTGGCTACAGATTTTGAATTAGCCCTGTGAACCAGCTTCAACTGTGATGTGCTATGGTCAGAAGTCAATCCTGCATGCTGAAAGACTTGCAGAAGATACATCTGTCCATGCCCTCAAATAACAGGCTCTGTGACCCAGTTACAATTCCACTCTACTACACTCCAGAATCAGTCCTATGCATTTAGGGACCCACCCAGGGAACCAATGGAAACCACACACATCTGGGCCTCTAGTATCTGCTCCATCACCTGTGTATTTGACTGTGAATCCAGAAGTAGCCCCATGATATAGCTCAAGCACTGTTAGCCATGATCCCAGAAGCAGTCTTGTCCACTGGGGACCTGACACTACACCCACCCACTACCTATCTAACAGATCTGAAAATCATGTGTTCAACTGTAGCTATGTCTAGTGGCCTCAGCCACACTTTCTGGCAATCCTGAGGGCAATTCTGTGTATTCAGGGACTTGGCAGAAGAAGGTCTTTATCTGACAAAGATGTGAAAAAGTATTTCATATGCATAGATATCAACCCGAGGCTACACAGATCACAAAGAACCAGACAAACATAGTACCACCAAAAGAAACTGATAAAAATCCAGTAATAGAACCCAGAGAAATGGAGATTTATGAATTTCTTAACAATGAAATCAAAATAATTGTTTTAAGGTAGTTCAGTTAGCTACAAGAAAACATATACACACTACTCAATGAAATAAGGAAAACAATGCAATAACAAAACACAAAGTTCAAACAAGATACAGAAATCACAATAAATAACCAAATAAATTCTAAAGCTGAAGAATACAACAATTTTAATAGCAGAAGAAAGAATTTGCAAACTCAAAGAGAGATCATCCAGTCAGAGGAGAAGAAAGGAAAACTGACAAAAAGTAAAGAAAGCCACAGAATTTATAGGATACTAGCAACAGAATCAATATAAACATTTTGGGACTTTCGGAAGGAAAAGGAGAGAAAGGGGAAGAAAGCTTATTTAAAGAAATACTGGTGGAAAACGTCTCAAATCTTGGGAAGGATATAGATCTCTAGATCCATGAAGGTCAAAAGTAACCAAATTAGCTCAACCCAAAGAAGACTATGAGACAATTCTAATCTGATTATCAAAAGTTAAAGACAAAGGGAGAAGTTTGAAGGAAGTAGAGCAAAAGCGACTTATCATATAAAAGGGAACTTCCATAAGGCTATCAGTGAAGTTTTCAGCAGAAATCTTGAAGACCAGGAGAGAATGGGATGATTTTCTCATTCAAAGTGCTGCAAGAAAAGATCTTATAACACAAGAATGCTATACCCATCAAAGATATTCTTCAGAAATGAAGGAGAAATAAAGATTTTCCCAAACAAAACTTGAGGGAGTTCATCACCATTAGAGCTGCCTTGATTAAGAGGTTTTTTTCAAGTTACCTGTAAGAATGCTAATTAGTAACATTAAAGCATATGAAAGTATAAAACTCACTGGTAAATATAAAGTCAAATTCAGGATATTTTAATACTGCAATAGTGGTACAAATATAAAAGCTAAAAGACCAAAGTATTAATAAGAATTACACATATAATAATTTGTTAATGTATATACAACATCAGTTCAGTTCAGTCGCTCAGTCGTGTCCGACTCTTTGCGACCCCATGAACGGCAGCATGCCAGGCCTCCCTGTCCATCACCGACTCCCGGAGTCCACCCAAACCCATGTCCATCGAGTCAGTGATGCCATCCCAAACATCTCATCCTCTGTCATCCCCTTCTCCTCCTGCCCCCAATCCTTCCCAGCATCAGAGTCTTTTCCAATGAGTCAACTCTTAGCATGAGGTGGCCAAAGTACTGGAGTTTCAGCTTTAGCATCATTCCTTCCAAAGAAATCCCAGGGCTGATCTCCTTCAGAATGGACTGGTTGGATCTCCTTGCAGTCCAAGGGACTCTCAAAAGTCTTCTCCAACACACTTCAAAAGCATCAATTCTTCGGTGTGCAGTCTTCTCTATAGTCCAACTCTCATCACTGGAAAAACCATAGCCTTGACTAGATGGACCTTTGTTGGTAAAGTAATGTCTTTGCTTTTGAATATGCTATCTAGGTTGGTCATAACTTTCCTTCCAAGGAGCAAGTGTCTTTTAATTTCATGGCTGCAATCACCACCTGTAGTGATTTTTGAGCCCAGAAAAATAAAGTCAGCCATTGTGTCCACTGTTTCCCCATCTATTTACCATGAAGTGATGGGACCGGGTGCCATGATCTTATTTCTGAATGTTGAACTTTAAGCCACCTTTTTCACTCTTCTCTTTCAATTTCATCAAGAGGCCCTTTAGTTCTTCTTCACTTTCTGCCATAAGGGTGATGTCATCTGCATATCTGAGGTTATTGATATTTCTCCTGGCAATCTTGATTCCAGCTTGTGCTTCCTCCAGCCCAGCGTTTCTCATGATGTACTCTGCATATAAGTTCAATAAGCAGGGTGACATTATACAGCCTTGATGTACTCCTTTTCATATTCGGAACCAGTCTGTTGTTCCATGTCCAGTTCTAACTGTTGCTTCCTGACCTGCATAGAGGTTTCTCAAGAGGCAGGTCAGGTGGTCTGGTATTCCCAACTCTTTCAGAATTTTCCACAGTTTATTGTGATCCACATAGTCAAAGGCTTTGGCATAGTCAATAAAGCAGAAATAGCTGTTTTTTCTGGAACTTTCTTGCTTTTTTGATGATCCAGCGGATGTTGGCACATTAAAAGCCCTAAATTATGATACCAACAACATAAAATGTAGGAGAAGAAGAAATAAAATTGTTATCATCTTAAAATACACTACCATAACTATACAATGTTTTATATAAGCCTCATGATAACTGACAAGGCTGAAAAAAATCTCAAGAAGATATACAAAAGAGAAAGTGCAAACAACCACATACTACTACTACTACAAAATCATTAAATCACAAAGGAAGACAGCAAGAAAGGAAGTTAGAAACAAAAGAATGAAAGAACACTCAGAAAACAGTTAACAAAATACAGACATAAGTCCTTACCTATCAATAATACTTTAAGCATAAATGGATGAAATCCCCCATTTAAAACACATAGAGGGGCTAAATGGATTACAAAAACAAAAGATTCAAAAATAGTTTGCATACAAAAGATACTGTATATTTAAAGACAAATATCAAGTGAAAGTGAAAGGAAGGAAAAGATATCCCATGCAAATCGTGATCAAAAGAGAACAAAGGTCACTATACTTACAAGAGACAAAGAAGGTCATAAATAATGACAAAAGGGTCAATTTAACAGGAAGATACAACAACTAAAAATATATATAAACTCAACATTAAAGTACCTAAATATATAATGTAAACATTGACAGATTTGAAGAAGAAATAGCAATTTAATAATAACAGGAGACTTCAATATCACACAATGGCTATAATGGATAGAATCTCCAGACAGAAAATCAATGTGGAAATAACAGAATTGAGCAATTCTATAGACTAAATGAACCTAACAGACACATGCAATAATTTCCACCCAATAGCTGAAGTATATAGATCATATGTTAGGTTGAAAAACAAGTCTTAACAAATGAAAGGATATTGAAATCACTACAAGTATCTTTTGGGGTCATAATGTAATGAAACTAGAAATCAATAACTATAGGAAAATGGGGAAATTTACAAATACATATAAACTAAGCCACATACTCTTGAACAACAAAAACCATTGGATGAAAGAGAAAATCAAATGGGAATTTTGAAAATACCCCCCCCCCCAAAAAAAGAAAATATCCCAAAACAATATGAAAATACAATATGTCAAAGAAGACAAAATAGATAAAATCTAAGAAACTACATTATGAAAAGAGAATTATGATGTTGGAGAGGCTCAAAAGGCATAAGGGTCATGAGGTTGAAGTTTTCATTGAGTGAATGCCTCAACATCTCTGAAATGGAAAAATAAAGTAAATATTTATTGAACCTTATTTGGGTGAAATATCCCTTTTAAAATATGTCACCCAATATCATTAGTTATTTCCCCAGGTTTTGTGTCACACCTAGGTGTAATAATAATGTATTGCATGTATTTATTCAAATTAATGATACACATATTCTATAAGACTGATAACCTACTTCTAGAAATATCCCTCTAGTCTGGAATGGGATTATTCATCTTTGGGTATAATTATTTCAGCAGCAGTGGCTAATGTCAAGCAGTTATTGGGTCATGGAGATGGGAATACGAGACCACCTGACCTGCCTCTTGAGAAACTTACATCCAGGTCAGGAAGCAACAGTTAGAACTGGACATGGAACAGCAGACTGGTTCCAAATAGGAAAAGGAGTATGTCAAGGCTGTATATTGTCACCCTGCTTATTTAACTTATATGCAGAGTACATCAAGAGAAACACTAGGCTGGAAGAAGCACAAGCTGTAATTTTGTGGAAGAAGCACAAGCTGTAAAAGATTGCCAGGAGAAATATCAATAACCTCAGATATGCAGATGACACCACCCTTATGGCAAAAAATGAAGAGGAAGTAAAAAGCCTTTTGATGAGAGTGAAAGAGGAGAGTGAAAAAGTTGGCTTAAAGCTTAACATTCAGAAAACGAAGATCATGGCATCTGGTCCCATCATTTCATGGGAAATAGATGGGGAAACAGTGGAAACAGTGCCAGAGTTCGCTTTTTTGGGCTCCAAATTCACTGCAGATGGTGACTGCAGCCATGAAATTAAAAGACACTTACTCCTTGGAAGGAAAATTATGACCAACTTGGATAGCATATTGAAAGGCAGACATTACTTTGCCAACAAAGGCCGATCTAGTTAAGGCTATAGTTTTTCCAGTGGCCATGTATGGATGTGAGAGTTGGATTGTGAAGAAAGCTGAGTGCCGAAGAATTGATGGTTTTGAACTGTGGTGTTGGAGAAGGTTCTTGAGAGTCCCTTGGACTGCAAGGAGGTCCAACCAGTCCATCCTAAAGGAGATCAGTCCTGGGTGTTCATTAGAAGGACTGATGCTAAAGCTGAAACTCCAATACTTTGGCCACCTCATAGGAAGTGTTGACTCATTGGAAAAGTCTCTGATGCTGGGAAGGATTGTAGGCAGGAGGAGACGGGGATGACAGAGGATGAGATGGTTGGATGGCATCACTGACTTGATGGACATGAGTTTGAGTGAACTCCGGGAGTTGATGATGGACAGGGAGGCCTGGTGTGCTGCGATTCATAGGGTTGCAAAGAGTTGGACATGACTGAGCAACTGAACTGAACTGAACTGAAAGTACATAGGTGCTAAAGGCAGATTTTGAGGGTTCAAGTCTTAGGCCTTCAGCATTTCATTCTTTGACAAAACTTTATCACTTTGTAATTGCTACAAATGGTGAATTATACTAAATCAGTCTTCCAAAGGGATTTTTTTAAATATTTTATTTTATTTTTTAACTTTACAATATTGTATTGGTTTTGCCATATATCAACATGAATCCACCACAGGTATACACGTGTTCCCCATCCTGAACCCTCCACCCTCCTCCCTCCTGGTACCATCCCTCTGGGTCGTCCCAGTGCACCAGCCCCAAGCATCCAGTATCGTACATCGAACCTGGACTGGCGACTTGTTCCATATATGACATTATACATGTTTCAATGCCATTCTTCCAAATCATCCCACCCTCTCCCTCTCCCACAGAGTCCAAAAGACGGTTCTATACATCAGTGTCTCTTTTGCTGTCTCGTATACAGGGTTATTGTTACCATCTTTCTACACTCCATATATATGCGTTAGTTTACTGTATTGGTGTTTTTCTTTTTGGCTTACTTCACTCTGTATAATAGGCTCCAGTTCCATCCACCTCATTAGAACTGATTCAAATGTATTCTTTTTAATGGCTGAGGAATACTCCATTGTGTATATGTACCACAGCTTTCTTGGATTAGATCCAAATACCTTTCTTTTTTTTTTTATTTTATTTTTAAACTTTACATAATTGTATCAGTTTTGCCAAATATCAAAATGAATCCACCAGAGGTATACATGTGTTCCCCTTCCTGAACCCTCCTCCCTCCTCCCTCCCCATTCCATCCCCCTGGGTCGTCCCAGTGCACCAGCCCCAAGCATCCAGTATCGTGCATCAAATCTGGACTGGCAACTCATTTAATACATGATATTTTACATGTTTCAATACCTTTCATTTTTACTGCATTATATTTATACCTGAAATTTAATGCTGCTGCTGCTGCTGCTAAGTTACTTCAGTCATGTCCGACTCTGTGCGACCCCAGAGATGGCAGCCCACCAGGCTACCCCGTCCCTGGGATTCTCCAGGCAAGAACACTGGAGTGGGTTGCCATTTCCTTCTCTAATGCATGAAAGTGAAAAGTGAAAGTGAAGTCGTTCAGTCGTGTCCGACTCTTAGCGACCCCGTGGACTGCAGCTTACCAGGCTCCTCCATCCATGGGATTTTCCAGGCAAGAGTACTGGAGTGGGTTGCCTTTGCTTTCTCCGGAAATTTAATGAAAAGCGTATAATCTTCAGTACCAGTCAGACCTAGAATTTGACTTTCCAGTTTGATTGTGATTTATTTAACCTCTAACTTGGACGCATGCAACATGGAAATAACAACTCCTTTCTTATAGTGTTATTGTGAGGATTGAAGCAGAGATTATATGTTAAGTTCCAACAGGTTTTGACACGGTAAAGGAAATCACTAAATTTATTTCCCTCTGGAAAGTAGATTCTGGGCATTGAATAATTAATAAATGAATCTTCATACAACAGTTGATATATTTTCTCAGTCTTAACTGTCTAGTTATTGTAGTATTAAGTTTGCATTATTCTAATAAATGTAGGAAAGTCACTTGAAAATAGCCAAGAAAACTACTTTTAACAGAACTCTGTATTCAAGTACTTTCTTGAAAGTGAAAGGTTTTCTATTTAGCTCTTGTAGGAGGGAAGGATGCTTATAAAAACAAATTCAATCTTTGATTGTAACTACTGGCAACAATTTTGTTTGTAATGGCAACTTTATTTTTCCAATTTTTAAAAAGTAGAGCATGTTTGTTCTTTTTTGCTTACCTTTGTCATATACATTCACAGACTCTATCCTTTATACACTGATTCCTGTATTTTTTGTCTTTGAACATATTTAATATTTTCTCTTCAATTTTTTCCTATTAAACTTCTCAAAATTATGTATAAATGCTCCATAATATAATAGTAAGCTAATCTTTTAAAATGGCTCTAGCCTGAATGTTTTGAACAGGAATGAGAATTTCCAGATGCAGGAGGCTTACTGGTGTTTTTTTTAATAGCAGTAAGAAAATGCTGATTAGGTTTGGAGTGTATGCCAGCTACAGAAATGAACCAGACTTAATTTGTTTCCTTCACAGATCACTTAGTCTTCAGAAACCAGTTAATGTTTTAGTTTCACCATGTTACCAATTAATAAACATTTCCATTATGTTCCAAATCACCTGAAAAAAATGAAAGCATTTGAAAGTCATAGAGGTGCATATTACAAACCTGTTGGATTAATGTGATAGAATAAATTCATGGTCAGAGCTAACAATAGTTTCAAGCATGGGCTTACCATAACCATGCATACATCCTTTTTACTGTTTTTATTACTCTGTGTGTATGTGTGTGTGCGTGTGTGTGTTTATGTGCACATGCACATGTGTGCTTTGGGGAGTTTTTTTTTTTTTTTTTTTTTTTTCTGTAATCCCAAAGTAGAGGGAAATCATCAAAAACATTACTATAACACCATTAAATGCCAGCACAGTTGAGCATTTCCAACTTTTTAATGAATTCCATATATAAAAGGTCTCTGGTAACTTTTTCAAAATAAAAAATAAATAAATTTGAAAATGTAGACCCATCAATGTTTCTTCAACTGCACGTGTAGTATGCACAACTAAGGAAAAGAGGCAAATAATGAAATAAAAAAAAAATGAATGCTGACATTCAATACTTCAGTAATAAAACTTAACTTTGAATAATTTCTTTTTAATAGTTTTTTTTTTTTAATGTAACTTGAAACAATCACAAATTTATAGAAAAAGTTTTAAGTACACTTCAGGGAATCATTTTTTTCTGAACTATTTGAGAGTAGATTATCAATCCTTAATACTAGTTTAATGTATATTTCCTACAAACAAGGACTTTATTCTACACAACCACAGTACAACTATCACAGTCTTATATTCTCTTTGACCAGCCCCAGAATCAGTAATTTCTTTAAGCAGCTCTGGTCCCTTTTAGTATAAAATGATATTTATAATCAGAATCTGAGCACTCCATATGTTCATTGATATTGGGATGTTACTGTGACAAGGTTCTCTGTCCTACTGAGTAGGTGAGGGTATGTATATGTGTACATTAGTGTGTATGCAAAAACAAGCAAAATAATTACTTATATATTTACTTCCACATCTAATTTTACATTTTTAAAACCATGATCTTGTATTTTTATCTTCAATTTCAATCTATGCTATTGGGTTTATTCTAGTTTTATCCTTTTCCTTTATTTCCTTTTTTTACTGACAGTGAAGAACCTGGCTCCTGTTATGTTTAATATATTTGTTTACTTGATCAGTCCCTTCTATGTATAATTAATCTCTTGACTTTGCTCCCATTCCTCTCCTCTCCGCAACCCTCTCATGTAGATGTCCTTCTCAACTTACTTGGACCTTAAACTCAAATCAGGCTGTTCCCTGCATGGAAGTCTCCCTCACCCTGCTTGAGCTATGATACCCAGTACCAAACTACCTCCTTGCATATGCCTTTCTCAGCTATGAAGATGGAGCCCTCATGAATGGGATTAGTGCATTTATAAAAATCATGAATGAGGTTGCTTCCCCTTTCTGCTCTCTCACGTGAGGCTACAAAAAGAAGTCAGTAATCTGTACCCAGGAAGAGGATCCTCAATAGAATCTGACCAGGTTGGGAACCTGATCTTGGACTTCAAACCTCCAAAACTGTGAGAGAGAAACGTCTGCTCTTTAAAAGCCATCCAGTGTATGGTACTTTGTTATGTCAGCTCAAACTGATTAACATGCTTTTCTTATTTCAGTTGGATATGATTTAAACATAATTTAGTATTAAGGGCTCCTATGGAGGTGTTCTTCTTATTCAACTCTGACACCCTAATTTGGGTCACTGCAGCTTCCATATCCTCTGGCATGATTACCTACTTTGCTTTGGCTCACCATATAGTTTGAGGACTGGGTTTTCTATAAGGAAAAGAGATGGAAGAGATAATAAGGAAGAATAAGAGCTATAATTTAGTGTATAAATTGACTTGGAAAAAAAGAATATTTTAAGTTTGTGTCTTTATCTACAAAGTGGTAGTACATAAAAACATACTAAAGAATATACAGTGAAAAATAAGTCCTCTTTCTGTCTCAGTTCCACCTTCAGAATGCAAACATTGTACCCAGTTCTTTTTGTGTGTGTGTATATACTTCCAGACATAATCTATGTATTTAAAAACAAACCCATGTGTAGGTATGCACATGCATATCAGAATGCATTTAACTGGCATTCAGTTTATGGAAAGTTGTTCCCATTTTTTTTTCTATTACAGAAGACTTTACAATGAATATCTTTCCTGTACATGAATCATTTTGAACACGAGTATAACTTTGAAATAGAGTATCTGAGTCATCTTTGCTAGCTCAATATGTTACCAAACATTTTAATATTTAACATATTTGTAGTTGAAATCTGATATCTCATTGTTCTTTGTATTTTATGTCACAGATGAGCGACATTGAGCGTATTGTCTATTTTGTTTCTAAGTGTCATTGGCAGTTCTTTTTTTATGTACTATTTGTTAGTCCGATTTGTTCATTTTTACCATGTCCTTTTCCTTTTTTAGCATTTTAACATTTTTTTTAATTGAAGGATAATTGATTTACAATATTTGTGTTGGTTTCTGCCATACATCAGGATAAGGCAATGGCACCCCACTCCAGTACGCTTGCCTGGAAAATCCCATGGACAGAGGAGCCAGGTGGGCTGCAGTCCATGGGGTCGCTAGGAGTCGGACACGATTGAGCGACTTCACTTTCACTTTTCATTTTCATGCATTGGAGAAGGAAATGTCAACCCACTCCAGTGTTTTTGCCTGGAGAATCCCAGGGACCGGGGAGCCTGGTGGGCTGCCGTCTATGGGGTCTCACAAAGTCGGACACGACTGAAGCGACTTAGCAGCAGCAGTAGCAGCTGCCATACATCAACATGAATTAGCCATAGGTGTACATAAATCCCCTCCATCTTGAACCTCCTTCCCACCTCCCACCCAATCTCACCCCTTTAGGTTGTCATAGAGCACTGGGTTTAGCTCCCAGTGTCACACAGCAAATTCCCACTTGCTATCTATCTTACATGTGATAATGTCGATGTTTCCATGCTATTCTCTCAATTCGTCCCACCCTCTCCTTCCTCACTGTGTCCACAATCTGTTCTCTCTGTCTGTGTCTCCATTGCTGCCCTGAAAATTGATACCATCTTTCTAGATTTCATATATATGCATTAGTATACAATATTTGTCTTTCACTTTCTGACTTATTTCATTCTGTATAATAGGCTGTAGGTTCATCCACCTCATTAGTGCATGCATGCTAAATCACTTCATTCATGTCTGACTCTTTGTGACCCTATTGACTGTAACCCATGAGGCTCCACAGTTCATGGGATCTCCCAGGAAAGAATACTGGAGTGGGTTGTCATTTCCTCCTTCAGGGGATCTCGCTAACGCAAGGATCCAACCCATGTCTCTTACATCTCCTGCATTGGCAGGTGAGTTCTTTACCACTAGCAGTATGCGGGAAGCCCTGTCAGCTCAATAGAATGGACTCAAATGCATTTATTTGTATGGCTGAATATTTCATTGCATATATTCATCTGAGCTTCTTTTTCCATTCATCTGTTAATGGACATCTAGGTTGCTTCCATGTCCTAGCTATTGTAAATACTTCTTCAATGAACATTGGGGTACTTGTGTCTTTTTCAATTATGATTTTCTCAGGGTATATGCCCAGTAGTGGGATTGTTGGGTCATGTGGTAGTTTTAGTCCTAGTTTTTTAAGGAATCTCCATACTGTCCTCCATACTGGCTGTATCAACTTGCATTCCCACCAACATTGCAAGAGGGTTCCCTTTTACCACACCTTCTCCAGGATTTGTTCTTTGTAAATTTTTTGATGACAGTCATTCTGACTGGTGTGAGGTAATATCTCATAGTTTTGATTTGCATTGTTGAGCTTCTTTTCATGTGTTTATTAGCCATCTGTATGTTTTCTTTGGAGAATTGTCTGTTTATGTCTTCTCTCCACTTTTTGATTAGGTTGTTTGTTTTTCTGGTATTGAGGTGTACGAGCTGCCTCTATAATTTGAAAATAAATCCACTGTCAGTTTTTTCATTTGTTACCATTTTCACCCACTCTGAAGGTTGTCTTTTCACCTTGTTTATAGTTTCCTCTGCTGTTAAAAAGCTTTTTTAAGTTTAATTAGGTTCCACTTGTTTATTTTTTGTTTTTATTTCTGTTATTCTAGGAGGAGGGTCATAGAGGATCTTGTGATTTATGTTATACAGTCTTCTGCCTATGTTTTCCTCTAACAGTTTTAGTTTCTGGTCTTACATTTAGGTCTTTTGTCCATTTTGAGTTTATCTTTGTGTAAGGTGTTAGGAAGTATTCTATTTCATTCTTTTACATGTAGATGTCTCATTTTCCCAGCACCACTTATTAAAGAGACTGTCTTTTCTCCACTGTATATTCTTGCCTCCTTTGTCAAAGATAATGCATCCATAGGTGCATGGGTTTATCTCTGGGCTTTCTATCTTTTTCATTCATCCATATTTCTGTTTTTTTGTCAACCATACTCTCTTCTTGATTAATGTAGCTTTGTAGCATAGTCTGAAGACAGGATGGTTGATTCCCCCAACTCCATTCTTCTTTTTCAAGATTGCTTTGGCTATTTGGGGTTGTTTGTGTTTCCATACAAACTTTGAGATAGTTGGCCTAGTTCTGTGAAAAATGCCTTTGGTAATTTGATAGTGATTGTACTGACTCTGTAGATTACATTTAGTAATACAGTCATTTTCATACTATTGATTCTTCCAACCCAGGAATATGAAATATTTCTCCATCTGTTTATGTAATCTTTGCTTTCTTTCCTTGGGCTCTTTTAGTTTTCTGTATACAGCTGTTTTGTCTCCTTAGGTAGGTTTATTCATAAATACTTTATTCTTTTTGTTGCCATAGTGAAAGTGTAATTTCTTTTTCTGATTTTTCATTGTTCGTGTATAGGAATGCAAGTGATTTCTGTAGAGTTTGAATATATTAAATTGACTGATGAGCTCTAGTAATTTTCTGATGGTATCTTTAGGGTTTCTGTGTATAGCATCATGTTGTCTGCAAACAATGAGAGTTTTACTTCTTTTCCAATCTGGATTTCTTTTCTTCTTTTTCTTCTCTGATTGCTGAACCTAGGACTTTCAAAACTGTATTGAATAATAGTGGAGAGAGAGCTCACCCTTATCTTGTTCTTGATCTTAGAGGAAATGCTTTCAGTTTTTCACCATTGAGAATAATGTTTGCTGTGGGTTTATCATATATAGCTTTCATTATGTTGAGGTAGGTTTCTTCTATGCCCATTTTTTGAAGGTTGTTTTTTTTTTTATCATAAGTGGGTGCTGAATTTGCAAAAGCTTTTGAGATAATTGAGATTATCATATGGCTTTTATTTTTAAATTTGTTAATATTGTATCACATTGATTACTTAGAGTGTTTTGAAAAATACTTGCATCCCTGGGATAAACCTGACTTGATCATGGTGTATGATCTTTATAATATGTTGTTGAATTTAGTTTGCTAGAATTTTGTGGATGATTTTTGCATCTATTTTCATCAGAGATATTGGCCTGTTATTTTCTTTTTTGTGTGATGTCTTTATCTGGTTCTGGTATCAGGGTGATTGTAGCCTCATAGAATGAGCTTGGAATATTTCCTTCCTTTGCAAATTTTGGAAGAGTTTGAGAAAGATAAGCATTAACTCTTCTCTAAATATTTGATAGAATTCACATATGAAGCCATCTGGCTTTGGCTTTTGCTTTTTGGGAGATTTTTGATCACAGCTGTTTTGATATCAGTGCTTGTGATTCGCTTGTTCATAATTTCTATTTCTTCCTGCTTCAGGCTTGGAAGCTTGAACTTTTCTAATAATCTGTCCATTTCCACTAGGTTGTTGATCTTATTAGCATGTAGTTGCTCTTAATAGTCTCTTATGATTCTTTGTATTTCTGCATTGCCTGTTATAACCTTTCCTTTTTCATTTTTACTTTTGTTGATTTGATTCTTCTCCCTTTGTTTCTTGATGAATCTAGCTAATTGTTTGTCAATGTTATCTTCTCAAAGAACAAGCTTTTAGTTTTATTGATCTTTGTTATTGTCTCTTTCATTTGATTTATTTCTGCTCTGATGTTTATGATTTCTTTCTTTCTACTAACTGTGGGATTTTTGTTGTTATTTTTCTAGTTGTTTTAGATGTAAAGTTAGGCTATCTATTTGATGTTTCTCTTGCTTTTTGAGGTAGGATTTTATTGCTATAAACTTCCCTCTTAAAACAGCTTATGCTGCATCTCATAGTTGAGTCATTGTGTTCTCCTTATCATTTATTTCTAGGAATTTTTTTTATTTCTCTTTTTATTTCTTCAGTAACCTGTTCATTATTTAGAAACACATTGTTTAATATCAATATGTTTGCATTTTTTACATTTTTTTTCCTGTGCCTAATATATAGTTTCATAGTGTTGAGGTCAGAAAAGATACTTGGTACAATTTCAATTTTCTTAAATTTACTGAGGCTTGATTTATGACCCAAGATGTGGTCTATCCTGGAGAATGTTCCATGTGTACTTAAGAAGAAAAAAATTCTTATGCATTTAGGTGAAATGTCCCAAAGATATCAATTAGATTCATCTGGTATAATGTGTCATTTAAGGCTTGTGTTTCCTTAATAATTTTCTGTTTTGATGATCTGTCTTTTGCTGTAAGTGGGATGTTAAAGTCCCCTACTACTTGTTTTGTTATGGTCAGTTTCCCTTTATGTCTGATAGTGTTTGCCTTACGTATTCAGGTGCTTATATGTTGGGTGCATAAGTATTTATAATTGTTATGTCTTCTTGGTTTGATCCCTTGATAATTATGTAGGGATCTTTACTATATAGCTTCTTTGTGTTTGATCTTTGTTAGTTTGATTTGTATGTGTTTCAGCGTGTTTCTCTTTGGATTTATCCTGTATGGGACTCTCTGTTCTTATACTTGACTATTTCCTCTCCCACATTAAGGAAGTTTTCAACTATCTCTTCAAAAAATTTCCCATATCTTTTCTTTTTCTCTTCTTCTGGGACCCCTATAGTTTGAATGTTGGTGCATTTAATATTGTACCAGAGGTCTCTGAGACTATCCTCAATTCTTTTCATTCTTTTTCCTTTATTCTGCTCTTCAGCTGCTATTCCTACCATTCTATCTCCTAGCTCTCTTATCTGTTCCTTTGCCTCAGTTGTTCTGCTATTGATTCCTTCTAGAGTACTTAATTTCAGTAATTTTGCTGTTCATCTCTGTTTCTCTATGTCCTTGCTAAATGTGATAATTAATTCTTGCATTTTCTCCATTTTATTCTTGAGATTTTAGATCATCTTTACTATCATTACTCTGAATTCTTTTTCAGGTAGTTTGCATATTTCCTCTTGATTTATGTGGTTTTGTGTTTTTACCTTGTTCCTTCATTTTGCAGTATTTCTTTGCATTTCCCCCCCCAACTTAGAGTGTTTGAAGTCTCCTTTTCCCAGGCTTTAGAATCGTATTCCTTCTTATTTTTGGTTTCTGCCTTTGGTGGGTGAGGTTAGTCCAGTGATTTGAGTAGGTTTCATGTTGGGAAGGATGTGTGCCTGTGTTCTGGTGGGAGTAGGTGCATTTTATCTTTCCCTCTGATGGGCAGAGCTGTGTGAAGTAGTATGTTTTGGGGGTATCTGTGGGAAGCATCTCTGCTGATGATTGGTTTTGTGTTTTTTTCCTTGCTTGTTGTTTGAGTGAGACATCCTATGCTATGTGCTGCTGGCAGTTAGGTGATGCTGGGTCTTGGAAACAGGTTTAGGCCTGTGTGGGACCTCTCACTAATTAATATTTTCTGGGGTCAGGAGTTCTCTGACAGTCTAGTGTTCTGTACTACATGCTCCCATTCTAAAGGCTCAGGCCCAATCTCTATCTGGGGAACTGTAATTCCATAAGCCATTTGTTAGACATTAACAGAGATGAAAACACAAACAAAACAAACAAACAAACAAACAAAAAAAAAACAAGAGACAAAAGACTAACCTGACAAATGGTAAATCCAAAATCAGACAACAAAAACAAACAATGAAAACTACACATACACATATATATACACACAAACAAAATCAAAAGAATCCAAAAAAATAAAGTGCAAGAGAGTCACCTGGCAAGCAAAGGAACTCAAAAATGATATCAACCAATTAAAAGCAAAACTAACTAAAACACAAACTGGAAAACAAAACGAAGCAGATTTCCAACTGGGTAATATAGCAAAGAAAACAAAACTAGCAAATATGGTGAAATAAATAAAGAGGAAGGAAAGAAAAAAATAGAAAAACAAAGTTAAATAGAAGTGTATGAAAAAATATATGTAAAAGAATAACTGCAGGGGTCCAGCCCTGGTGGATCCAGGGAATTCAAAGCAGGGACGGCGTCGGCGAACTGGATACAATAGCTTTAATTAAATGTTAATTAGAGATATAAAGAATAATAGAATAAGGATAGCTCAGCAGGAAAATTCAGTGGAGAAAAGAGGCTGAATAACCCGGTTTATGTGGAAAGCTAATAAAATTCCAAAATAAGGAATTTGCGTCACCTACATAGGCTACAGACTTCCTCCCATTCTCCTGAAGGAGAGGAGACACTAAGGCCTTCCCAGTCAGATCTTAGAAGCCCAGGCAAAGTTAGTAGGCTTGACGAGCCTCCACACTCAAGATGGGAATTCAGCCGGAAGGTGAGAGAAAGAACGACATGGGGAGACCAAGTTTTGGTGAACAAGGCCTGCACTTTATTTTCCAAAGTAGTTTTTATACCTTAAGTTGTGCATAGAGGATAATGGGGGAAGGGGTAGAGTCAGCAGTAAGCCAGGCTTTCTTCCTGCAAACTTATAATATGTAAAAGTTTAGGTGATTTACATCATCTTTTGGCCCAGAGGCCTGTCAACATTTTAAGATCCTTTTTTCAGAAAATTTATTTTTCTCTAAAGGTGATTATTCTAAAGTCAGGCACCACCTTCTGAAAGCATTAGATAAAGTTGCATTCCTATAGGGCAAAGGTGTGGTGGGCTATAACAAGAAAAAGAATTAACTCAAGGGTCCAAGCTTACAAGCATTAAAGCTACTACTTACATTCCTATACACCAATTATATTAATCAATACACTGCCAGGGACACAGTAGGTAAGGAATATGGAAACTTAGCAGCAAACATTGGCCAAACAAGTGAAAAACCCTTCAGCAATACAATTTCTAATCAATATTTTAACTGCTCAAAGGAATCTGTATTTAGACAGTTTAGAACATCTCATGCCTCTCACGGTTGGGAGGCTGTGAACAATCACATGTGGCCAGAAGAACCTGTTCAGGCAGGCTAGAGGACTTCCAAAGGAGTTTGTAGTTTGAAACACTCTTGTCAAGCCCAGGAACTTTATCAACTGGAGCTGTAAGTTAACTCTTTTTCAGAGAGAGGTGGTGGGGGACAGCCCCCCGTAAAGTCAGAGGTGTAGGTGACAGCACAAAGCAGTAAAGTAGGCAGATTCTGGTTTTGGGGGTAGATGCTCAAGAATTTCCAGGGGGACTCCTGAGGCTCGATTCCACCTTTGTGTATGCCGAGCCTCCTTCCTCATGACCTTTGCCACGGGCGGAGTTCCTCACACTGGCTCCCGGCAAATAACTACAGCAGAGAAAGAAGAGTAAGAAATGCAAACAAATTTTGTTTTGTTTTGTTTTTTAAACACCCACAGAACCACAAAAAGCCAACATGGAGATAGAAGTATATAAAAGAAATAAAAGGTATAATTAAAAAAAAAATCGTTCTCAAAAGCTTAAATAGAGTTGGGCTTCCCTGGTAGCTCAGTTAGTAAAGAATCTGACTGCAATGCAGGAAATCCAGGTTCAATTCCTGAGTTGAGAAGATCCCCTGGAGAAGTAAATGGTAACCCACTCCAGTATTCTTGCCTGGAGAATCCCATGGACAGAGGAGCCTGGCAGTCTACAGTTTATGGGGTCACAAGAGTCGGACATGACTTAGCAACTAAACTAGTATTACTATTACTACTACTAAACAGAGCTAATAGCAAAAATAAAATAAAAAACCACTGCAAAAGAGAAAAAAAAGAAGGAAAAAAAAAACAGAGAACAAATCAAAATGTAAAAATAATAATAAGTGTTTTTCTCTGATCTCATCTGTCAGCCTCTTTTCGCTTGCTGTGAGTCACATTACACCCTGCCTCCCTAGGATGCCCTCCAACACTGGACTGGCCTCTGGATCTGCTGTGGGGATGGTTCAGACTCTAATCTGGCCCTACTGCTACCTTTTCTTTCCTCCAATGACCACAACTACTAGAACTAATGTGTTTTCTTTTGTGGGAAATCTCATTGTCCTTTTATGTATTCCATAGTCACAGAGTCTACCTTGTTGATCATGTAGATTTAACCTGCAGTTTGTACAGCTGATTAAAAGGTTTTTGATCCCCTTCCTTGGCCATTCTGCCCCTGGAGTTCAACTGTAGTTTTATTCCCATCTCTGCATGTGGATCATCCACAGGAGTTTGCTCCTAAAGTTGCATTGAAGGACTTGGGTCTGCTCCAGTGAGGATCAGGTGTGGAGTTGGCATAGTTTCTTGGATTGCAGGTACCTTGGGAGCCACCAGAGCAGGAGATATGGCAGTATTAGGGTTTTTTCTAGCCTCTGGCAAGTGAGGATTGAGTATGGAGGTAGTACAGATACTCTGATGTGGAGATCTCACCCCTGCTTCAGTTCCCCTATCCCCCCAGGTTCAAGTCCAGTGCTACTCACTCTCCTCTTTTCCCTCTCCTTCCTTTGTTCTACCGAGTTTTCTGTGCATCTATATATTTTCTTCTGGTGGTCAGGGACTCATGCACACTGGGTTCTGAAAGATCTTCTGTATCTGAAGGTGTATTCCTAATGGAGAGAGATGTGATCCACATACACATGCTCCTCTGCCATCTTGTCTCTCTCTCTTTTTGAATGGAAAGAACATTTTATAAATCAAAGAAGTTAACCTTTGCTACTGGTGATTTGAGTTGTAGTATTTTTTCCAGCCTATTTTTCTCAAACTTTAATTTTTTTATTCTGAAGAAAATTTCTCAATTAAAAAAAAAAAAAAAGAGTTGCATATACACTTTTGCTACATTACCAGAAATTGTGCTGTGGTATCCAGAAATCCATGAAAACCTACTAAACACCTTTGCAATTACCAGTTATAATGAAATAAAACATAGCAAAGTAAATCTGGCATTTACTTAATGATGCACATATTGTAATCATGCTTCAGGGTAATTATGCCTTAATAATACAGTTAACATAAATGAATTATTGTATTACTTTTTACAAAACCAGAAAAACTGTGTAAGCTATTTTCTTGTGACTGAATTAATTTTTCCCTTCTGTAATAAGCATTACTGATGACTTTTTATTCTTTTCATTGTACATATTTATAATTGATTTGAATCCTATTGTTGCTTTTTTCTGAGTCTACAACATGTCCTGAAGAATTCTAAAAAATCTGTTTGCTTGTGTGTTTTTTTTTTTTTTTTTTTACTCAATCAAGTTAAAAAAAAAAAAAAAAAACTGTTTCAGGAGCTATAGAGTTTGAAAAAGCATGATCTCCACACATTGTATCATTAGAGGTTTGTCAAAGAAGAGAGAATTATCACTGAGGTTTAAGTATGAGGGTGGACAAAACAATTTTGAAAAAGAATTATAGGACTGAGATGACCTGACTTCACGATTGAGCATAAATCACTATTGAAGTCAATGAAGTTTTGGAAAAAAAGATAAGTAGATCAATGGAATGCATAAGGGATATAAGAAATAAACTTACAATATAGTACAGGAGTGAAGGAAATGAAAGTCACTCAGTCGTGTCCAACTCTTTGAGACCCCATGGACTATATAGCCTGCCAGGCCCCTCTATCCATAAAATTATCCAGACAAGAATACTCGAGTGGGTAGCCATTCCCTTCTCCAGGGGATCTTCTCAACCCAGGGATTGAACCCAGGTCTCCCACATTACAGGCAGATTATTTTCTGTCTGAGCCAGCAGGGAAGCCCAGACTTACACATGTATAGTCAAATGATTTTTAACAAAACTGTAAATAAAATCCAAAGTAGTAAATAAAGAAAGAATGGTCTGCTCAATAAATGGTGCTGCAACAACTGGACAGATCTATGTCAAGCAGAAGAAGAGGAAGAAGAAAAAAGAAGAGAATGAAATGGGGAAGAAGAAAAAGAAATGAAACTCATAAATTCCACAAACCATACACAAATTGGATCATAAGCCAAACGGAAAATTTAACCTATAAAATATAAAATACACTGTTGTTCAGTCACTCCGTTGTGTCCAACACTTTGTGACCCCATGGACTGTAGCATGCCAGGCTTCCTTGTCCTTCACCATCTCCTGGAGTTTGTTCAAACTCACATCCATTGAGTCGGTGATGTCATCCAACCATCTCATATTCTCCTTCTCTTTCTCCTCCTGCCTTCAATCTTTCCCAGAAGCAGGGTATTTTCCAATGAGTCAGTCCTTTACATCAGGTGGCCAAAGTATTGGAGTTTCAGCTTCAACATCAGCCCTTCCAATGAATATTCAGGATTGATTTCCTTTAGGATAGACTGGTTTGATCTTCTTGCAGTCCAAGGGGCTCTCAAATCTTCTCCAACACCACAGTTCAAAAGTTCTTCACCACTCACCCTTCTTTATGGTCCAACTCTCACATCCATACATGCCTACTGGAAAAACCATAGCTTTGACTAGACGGATTTTTGTCAGCAAAGTAATGTCTCTGCTTTTTCATACACTGTCTAGGTTTATCATAAATTGTCTTCCAAGGAGCAAGTATCTTTTCATTTCATGGCTGTGGTCACCATCTGCAGTGATTTTGGAGCCAAAGTAAATAAAGTCTGTCACTGTTTCAATTGTTTACCCATATATTTGCCATGAAACGATGGGACTGGATACCATGATCATAGGTTTTTGAATGTTGAGTTTTAGCCAACTTTTTCACTCTCCTCTTTCACTTTCATCAAGAGACTCTTTAGTTCCTCTTCACTTTCTACCATAAGGGTGTGTCATCTGCATATCTGAGGTTATTGATATTTCTCCTGGCTATCTTGATTCCAGTTTGTGCTTCATCAAGCCTGGCATTTCTCATGATGTACTCTGCATATAAGTTAAATGAGCAGGGTGACAGTATACAGCCTTGACATAATCCTTCCCAATTTTGAACCAGTCAGTTGTTCCATGTCCAGTTCTAACTGTTACTTCTTGACCTTCATACAAGTTTCTCAAGAGGCAGATAAGATGCTTTGGTATTCCATCTCTTGAAGAATTTTCCACAGTTTGTTGTGATCCACACAGTCAAAGGCTTTATCATAGTCAATGAAGTAGAAGTAGATGTTTTTCTGGAATTCTATTTATACAAAATATTAAAGAATACATTTGTTATCTTGGCCTTGGGCTAGGTAAATTTATGTTTAGATATGACTCAGACAGCATGATGCATAAAACAAGTAAATGATTAATGAGACATCAAAATTTAAAATTACCATTCCTGTTTTTACAGCTGCTGCTTTAGCATATAGTTCATGGATCAAACAAACTGGAATCTATACTTCCCACTTCTATGCCTTTGTTCACATTGTTCTCTCTGTTTTAAATACCTATTACTCAGAATTTGACCCATTCTTCACAGCATAACGGTGCCTTTCTGGAGCTCCCCAGGCCCAAGTAATAATCTACCACATTTTTGCTTCTATGCCATATGAATGTATATATAAAACATATATAATATATAGAATATCTTTTTTTATTTTATTACTGTATTAAAAATACTTTGAGGGTAAACATTACATCTTCATCTTTTCTTACCCTTAGGCCCAACCAAAAGCCTTATACATAACAGATACTTTAAAAATGTTGAATTCTATTACATGGGTAAAGTGTAAGCAAAGATTTACTTCAGTTCATAAATTATATTTGTTCAAATAGTAGCTATCCTACCAAATAGTAGGATAGAATTGGACATGTCTGATCCACAGTAGAAATTATGCATAGAGCAGTAGTTGTCATTAGGTAAAAAATTCAAATGCAGCCACTTCTCCATATGCCTTTGTATCCGGACTTCTGGGATTTCTTTCCTATTGCTCTCCTTGGTGGATTAGCTAATTCAAACACACCCCACATCATTCCTATGCCAAATCAATAAAGGCAAAGGTAAGAGCAAGTAGGACTAAAGAAAACAATGTACCTCCTTAATGGTGTTCTAGAGAGGGAACCTTGAAAAGCTGAAGATGTAATATGAAAACTTCAGCAATTCTTGGTTCCAATTTTTAGGATATCAATTTACTGAATATTAATTATAGACTTTCTCTTTTGCAAAATAAAGAGTTTATTAGATAATCCTGCTCCAGTAGTTAGATTGTATTTATAATTTCATTTAATTACTTGTATTTAAATAAATGAATAAAAATAATTGCTTTATTCACTACAACAGTTTTAGCTCTTATTATATCAGATGGAATTTTATAATGAAGTATGCCTTAGTGTATTGAGGGCCCTTGGAAGAGTATAAGAAGAAAGCAGTTGTCTGGGAGTAGTGTTAGTAAAGTGACAAAAAACAAAAGCATTCAGAATTCAAGCATTTTCCCCAATTCATATATATTATGTATATGTTTCACTTCATATATCTATATATGCAGAACACATAACTCTGCTCTCACTGTAGATGTATACTATAGAGATAGACACAGACATAGATTTCATCAATAATGGTCTAGATTCACAAGGTTTCAGATCAGATCAGTCGCTCAGTCATGTCCGACTCTGCAACCTCATGAATAGCAGCACGCCAGGCCTCCCTGTCCATCACCAACTCTCAGAGTTCAATCAGACTCACGTCCATGGAGTCAGTGATACCGTCCAGCCATCTCATTCTCTGTCGTTCCCTTCTCCTTTTGCCGCCAATCCCTCCCAGCATCAGAATCTTTTCCAATGAGTCAACTCTTCGCATGAGGTAGCCAAAGTACAAGGTTTAATTATGCTATTTTTCAGTTCAGTTCATTTCAGTCGCTCAGTTGTGTTCGACTCTTGGTGACCCCATGAATTGCTGCATGCCAGGCCTCCTTGTCCATCACCAACTTCCGGAGTTCACTCAAACTCACGTCCGTCGAGTCAGTGAGCCATCCCACCATCTCATCCTCTGTCGTCCCCGTCTCCTCCTGCCCACAATCCCTCCCAGAATCAGAGTCTTTTCCAAAGTATCAACTCTTCGCATGAGGTGGCCAAAATACTGGAGTTTCAGCTTTAGCATCATTCCTTCCAAAGAACACCCAGGGCTGAACTCCTTTAGAATGGACTGGTTGGATCTCCTTGCAGTCCAAGGGACTCTCAAGAGTCTTCTCCAACATCACAGCTCCAAAAGCATCAATTCTTCAGTGCTCAGCTTTCTTCATAGTCCAACTCTCACATCCATACATGACCACTGGAAAAACCATAGCCTTGACTAGACGGACCATTGTTGGCAAAGTAATGTCTCTGCTATTCAATATGCTATCTAGGTTGGTCATAACTTTCCTTCCAAGGAGTAAGCGTCTTTTAATTTCATGGCTGCAATCATCATCTGCAGTGATTTTGGAGCCCCAAAAAATAAAGTCTGACACTGTTTCCACTGTTTCCCCATCTATTTCGCATGAAGTGATGGGACCAGGTGCCATGATCTTAGTTTTCTGAATGTTGAGCTTTAAGCCAATTTTTTCACTCTCCACTTTCACTTTCATCAAGAGGCTTTTTAGTGCCTCTTCACTTTCTGCCATAAGGGTGGTGTCATCTGCATATATGAGGTTATTGATATTTCTCCCGGCAATCTGGATTCCAGCTTGTGTTTCTTTCAGCCCATCGTTTCTCATGATGTACTCTGCATATAAGTTAAATAAGCAGGGTGACAGTATACAGCCTTGACGTACTCCTTTTCCTATTTGGAACCTAGATCAGAGGCAAAAGCCAGGAGGACCCCATGCCCTACAGGGGTGGCGGCCAGGGGGAGCTACCCCATGTCTGAGGTCAGGGACGGCGACCGGGTAGAGGTACCCGACGCCCAAGGCCAGGGGCAGTGGCCAAGAGGAGCAACTCCACGTCCAAGGAGCAGTGGCTGCCCGGGAGCAGGAGGGCCTAGAGGAGCTACTCCAGGTTCAAGATCATGAGGGGTGGCGGTCAGGAGATACCCTTCAAACTTTTCCTATTTGTTTCATGTCCAGTTCTCATTATTGCTTCCTGACCTGTATATAGGTTTCTCAAGAGGCAGGTCAGGTGGTCTGGTATTCCCATCTCTTGAAGAATTTTCCACAGTTTATTGTGATACACACAGTCAAAGGCTTTGGCATAGTCAATAAAGCAGAAATAGATGTTTTTTTTGGAACTCTCTTGCTTTTTCGATGATCCAGCAGATGTTGGCAATTTGATCTCTGGTTCCTCTGCCTTTTCTAAAACCAGCTTGAACATCAGGAAGTTCATGGTTCACGTATTACTGAAGCCTAGATTGGAGAATTTTGAGAATTACTTTACTAGCATGTGAGATGAGTGCAATTGTGCAGTAGTTTGAGCATTCTTTGGCATTGCCTTTCTTTGGGATTGGAATGAACACTGACATTTTCCAGTCCTGTGGCCACCGCTGAGTTTTCCAAATTTGCTGGCATATTGAGTGCAGCACTTTCACAGCATCATCTTTTAGGATTTTATATAGCTCAACTGGAATTCCATCACCTCAACTAGATTTGTTTGTAGTAATGCTTTCTAAGGCCCACTTGACTTCACATTCCAGGATATCTGGCTCTAGGTGAGTGATCACACCATCGTGATTATCTGGGTAATGAAGATATTTTTTGTACAGTTCTTCTGTGTATTCTTCCACCTCTTCTTAATATCTTCTGCTTCTGTTAGGTCTGTACCATTTCTGTCTTTTATAGAGCCCATTTTTGCATGAAATGTTCCCTTGGTATCTCTAATTTTCTTGAAGAGATCTCTAGTCTTTCCCATTCTGTTGTTTTCCTCTATTTCTTTGCATTGATCATTGAAGAAGGCTTTCTTATCTCTTCTTGCAATTCTTTGGAACTCTGCATTCAGATTCTTATATCTTTCCTTTTCTCCATTGCTTTTCACTTCTCTTCTTTTCACAGCTACTTGTAAAGCCTGCCCCAATAGCCATTTTGCTTTTATGCATTTCTTTTCCATAGGGATGGTCTTGATCCCTGTCTCCTGTACAATGTCATGAACCTCAGTCCATAGTTCATCAGGCACTCTATCAGATCTAGGCCCTTAAATCTATTTCTCACTTCCACTGTATAATCATAAGGGATTTGATTTAGGTCATACCTGAATGGTCTAGTGGTTTTCCCCACTTTCTTCAATTTAAGTCTGAATTTGGAAATAAGGAGTTCATGATCTGAGCCACAGTCAGCTCCTGGTCTTGTTTCTGCTGACTGTATAGAGCTTCTCCATCTTTGGCTGCAAAGAATATAATCAACCTGATTTCACTGTTGACTATCTGGTGATGTCCATGTGTAGTGTCTTCTCTTGTGTTGTTGGAAGAGGGTGTTTTCTATGACCAGTGCGTTCTCTTGGAATAACTCTATTAGTCTTTTCCCTGCTTCATTCTGTATTCCAAGGCCAAATTTGCCTGTTACTCCAGGTGTTTCTTGACTTCCTACTTTTGCATTCCAGTCCCCTATAATGAAAAGGACATATTTTTTTGGTGTTAGTTCTTAAAGGTCTTGTAGGTCTTCATGGAACCATTCAACTTCAGCTTCAACATTACTGGTTGGGGTATAGACTTGGATTCTATGATATTGAATGGTTTGCCTTGGAAATGAACAGAGATCATTCTGTCGTTTTTGAGATTGCATCCAAGTACTGCATTTCATAATCTTTTGTTGACCATGATGGCTACTCCATTTGTTCTCAGGGATTCCTGCCCACAGTAGTAGATATAATGGTCATCTGAGTTAAATTCACCCATTCCAGTCAATTTTAGTTCACTGATTCCAAGAATGTCAACGTTCACTCTTGCAATCTCCTGTTTGACCACTTCCAATTTGCCTTGATTCATGGACCTAACATTCCAGGTTCTTATGCAATATTGCTCTTTATAGCATAGGACCTTGCTTCTGTCACCAGTCACATCCACAACTGGGTATTGTTTTTGCTTTGACTCCATCCCTTCATTCTTTCTGGAGTTATTTCTCCACTGTTCTCCAGTAGCCTATTGGGCACCTACTGACCTGGGGAGTTCCTCTTTCAGTATCCTATCATTTTGCCTTTTCTTAGTGTTCATGGGCTTCTCAAGGCAAGAACACTGAAGTGGTTTGCCATTCCCTTCTGCAGTGGACCACATTCTTTCAGACCTCTCCACCATGACCTGCCGATCTCCATTTTTACTTATCTCTTATTAATTGAATGGAATAGGACAAAGTATTTTTCTTGAGTTATGGTAGTACTGATATATTACTTATGACTGTGAATATAGTAATAAATGTTATATTTAGTTATTTATAATCTTGGTGTATGATTAGAATTAATGTAATGCCCTACAATCTATTAATATCTTTTATTTTATAGAAGTAAATTTGGAATGTATATAATTTAAAGTGAGTAGAAATATAAAAAGAACATGATAGTCAGCATATACAAGCACACTTTTAATCCTAAGTATATTTTGTATTCAACTAAAAATTTTTTCTAGATTATCTGACTGAGTAGAGTTTATAAACTTCAAATACAAGATGAAGCAACTTAAATCAGTACTTTGCAATAAAATCAGTACTTATCAATCATACTAAATCTCTTTTTAATTTGAAGCTTTGCCAGTATTAAAAATAGCATGAATATAAAATGGAAAGTGATGCCATTTGGCTTGTCAATACAAAATAAAATAATATCTCTTCCCTTTGAAATCAAGTATAGTAAGGCCCCAGACCTTACTATATATCTTTTCTTTTGCAAGCTATTTTTCTAAAATGTTTAAAACTTTTCAAAGTAAATGAGCCTATTTTTAGATCTCACCATCTTTTATTGTACTGTATCTGTACAGTCTTTCAGCTAAAAGAGACACAGATAATGCCTATATTTCCTTGCAGAACTTATTCTTATAAGCATAACCTAAGCATAGTTACTGACTGTAAGCAAGAGAAACAGGGATATCAAAATTGGTATCTAATAAAAAGAGCTCATTTCACCAACAGCATTTACCTTTATTCAACTACATTGTTTTATCCAAGCTTCTAAGGAATGAGAAATTTAATATTTAAAGTTTTACTTTCTCTTCCTAACATGCCTGCTCTGTTGTAAGTGAGGAGTCAAATTAATGAGAGGAAAGTGAAAAAATGTGTGGATACTTAACTTGATAATCAGATTCTCAGTAGTGGAAATGTGTACTTTCAAGAGGAAAAGATAGTGTAAAAAATAGAAAGCATGTTTTTCTTAATTAATGCATTCCCCCCAAATTAAATACAGTAACATGTTACTTAAACCTGCAATGATTGTCTTTGAATTTCTTATCATTTATCTTGAATTTAGCTTAGAGGTTTATGTTTAGCCCATTTTTGATGAGATACTTGAATGTTTATAAACCTTAACAAGAAGATTATGTGGGGAGTTTCCTGGCAGTCCATGGTTAACACCCCTGCTCCCATACCCTGCTTTCACCACCAAGGGCCTGAGTTCAATCCCCGGTTGCCCTAATTGGGGGACTAAGGTCACATGATGTGGTTAAAAGAAAGATTATGTGTTTGCTTGCCTTTCTAAATATGCTGTCATAATTGCAAGAAACAATATTTTATATTGTTTCCACCACATAAATTAGTTTTACAAAATAACTTATGTGAAAAAAAATTTTGTTTCTATGGCCATTAGACTTTTCCACCTCAATGGTGAACTTATTCAAGAAAAGGCTCGAAAATCACCTGTCAGGGGTATTTGCAGTGATTACTACTTCTCAAGACAAGTTGGTTACCTGATCTCTAAGGTCCCTTGTAACTCTCAGTTCTATAATTCTGTTAGGGAGGAGAAAAAGAGGCTGTTAGGCAAAGCAGAAATGTGAAAGATTACTAATAAGCAGCCTAATATAGTGTGTGTTCACTTTTATACAACCTGATTACAAATGCAATTTAATTCATGCAAACTTTGATTTACCAAAAGAATAAAAAAGAAATCATACAATACTTGAATTGCATACTTTTGGGGATTCTAATGTCTATCTTAATATTAAATTTGACCACAGAGAGCCCCTTGTGTTGATAAAAAGAAACCATTTCTGCTTTTTAGGGACTACATGTGATCCATCACTAGGATTTATTTCAATTATTATTTATGTTATTATTAATATTTTATTTTAATGAAATTTCTATACAAAGACAATTAAGATACAGAATTTTGAAAAAAGTAATGACTGATTACTGAACTAATATATTTAACAATACTTTTATTTTTCACCAATATATACGGAAAATAAAGTAAAAAATCAGTTCAATTCAGTTCAGTTCAGTCACTCAGTCATGTCCGACACTTTACAACCCCATGGACTGAAGCATGCCAGGCTTCCCTGTCCATCACCAACTCCTAGAACTTGCTCAAACTCATGTCCATCCAGTCGGTGATGCCATCCAACCATCTCACCTCTGCCATCCTGTTCTCCTCCTGCTTTCTATCCTTCCCAGTATCAGGGTCTTTTCAAATGAGTCAGTTCTTCACATCAGGTGGCCAATGTATTGGAGTTTCAGCTTCAGCATCAGTCCTTCCAATGACTATTCAGGACTGAATTCCTTTAGGATAGACTGGTAGGATCTCCTTGCAGTCCAAGGGACTCTTAAGAGTCTTCTCCAACACCACAGTTCAAAAGCATTAATTCTTCGGTGCTCAGCTTTCTTTATACTCCAACTCTCACATCTATACATGACTACAGGAAAAACCATAGCTTTGACAAGAGAGACCTTTGTAGCAAAGTAATGTCTCTGCTTTTTCATATGTTATTTAGGTTAGTCATAGATTTTCTTCCAAGGAAGAAGTGTCTTTTAATTTCATGGCTGCAGTCACCATCTGCAGTGATTTTGGAGCTTCCCAAAATAAAGTCTCTGTTTCCATTGTTTCCCCGTCTTTTTGCCATGAAGTAATAGGACTGGATGTCATGATCTTAGTTTTTTGAATGCTGAGTTTTAAGCAACTTTTTCACTCTCCTTCTTCACTTTCATCAAGAGGCTCTTTAGTTCTTCACTTTCTGCCATAAGGATTGTATCATCTGCGTATATGAGATTATTGATATTTCTCCTGGCAATTTTGATTCCACCTTGTTTTTCATTCAGCCTGGCATTTTGCATAATGTACTATGCATATAAGTTAAATAAGCGGGTGACAATGCACAGCCTTGATGTACTCTTTTCCCAATTTGGGACCAGTTCATTGTTCCATTTCTGATTCTAACTGTTGCTTCTTGACCTGTATACAGATTTCTCATGAGCCAGGTAGGGTAGTCTGATATTTCCATGACTTGAAGAATTTTCCACAGTCTGTTGTGATCCACCCAGTCAAATGCTTTGGCATAGGCAATGAAGCAGAAGTAGATGTTTTTCTGGAACTCTCTTGCTTTTTTGTTGATCCGACGGATGTTGGCAATTTGATCTAAATATCTTCATTCTAGTTTTTCTCTGCTCAAGTAATCTGGGGAAACAGTGAATTATATAATTTCTGAATTATGAACTCCAGTTTTTTTTTCTCATTTTAAAGTCAAAAATTACATATTTGTGATATTTCCAAACAGTTAGGAAATTATTGATATTGCCATGTTATATTATTTGTTATAATGAAATGCAAAATCTTACAATTTTGATGACATCCCTCTCAGTAATAGAATATTTTTGAAATCTTGTTGGTTATAGTAGTAACTCAAATATCACCAGTGTAAGATATAGTTACACAATTTCTATAGGAACAAAATATATGGTTACTATTTTTTAATTGCTATGGAAATTTCCTCCAAATTATTTGCCCACCCAATTTACCATTCTTAGAAAGAAGCTAGAAATCAGGTTGCACGAATCTGTTGGCTTCAGCAAAGTAAGGATGACAGGAAGAGAAAAAGTGCTTCCCCCTATTAAAAGCAAGAGTATAGAAAATAGCTGTATTTTCTGAAGTTTGCTGTAACATTATATCTTTTCTTTTTAAACTACAGATATAAATCAACATTGACATATGCAAAAGAGATAATAGTAAGTTTTTATTTTTAAAATGTATTCAGGCATACAACTATAACCTCCCTTACCATGAACTAAGTATTTTTTTTTCCACTTTCTCAGAGAACAGCACTGTTCATTATGGAATAAGTCATTATTTCCTAAAGCAGCAAAGTGTCAGACAACTATCTTTGTACTCATTAGTGTAGGAACATAAATGTATCTGGCTTGGTTTTTCTCTTAACTAATCTTAAAATAGACTGAAAATGCAGAGGGCAAATGAAAAGAAATTATAGAACAATTTAATCATTAAATTAATGGAAAAATAATGTTTGAATAGCATTAATTATCTAAGAAGCCTGCAATTGGTGATAATGAATTTTCACTAGGAAAAGCTGCATTAATACATTCATTTTTGTTTCACTTAAAACACCGTCCTAAGACAATGTTGCCTAGAGGCTGTTTCTTCTTTTTGTCTTTCTTTACATGAAAAAATGAATCTATGAATGTGTCTAGAACTTTGAAGGATCTGAGATTTTATTCTACTTACAAGCTAATGAGTTATCTTATCAAAATTTTATAGAGGCTGTCAGAAGACATGAGAATTCTGGATTACAAAAAAAAAAAAGAACTTTACTACTCATAGCAACAACATTAATCAGAGTGCCAGTACTTGTGACGGTTCTCTAAGCCTCAATTTTCATAGGATGACATTAAGAGGGTCAGGTGACAACTGTGCATGCAGTGGTTTACATTACAGGAAAGGAACTCTGAGCTTAGGGAACTTAAACCTTTACAATGGACAGTGACCCTGTCTGATCTTTGCCCTGGTTGGAGACACTATCTTTATCATATTGGACAGTAAACAAAATTTCTCTGTGCTCTAGGGGGGAGATATTGTCTCTATCTTTTAAAGCAATTCACTGTACAAGTATTTTTAAACAAGTAGTCTTGAAAAAAGGCAAACAATGCCTCTCCTTGCAAGTCATGCAGAAAAGTGAGAGACCCATAGATAATTGTCTCTTACCAGGTGTGTGTCTTTTAGCTAACACAAAGAAAAATAGGAAAATGTTGTATGAAAGAAATCATTAGAAACTTATTTCGATGTTATTTTGATATTTTCAGTTTGAAATTATTTTCTTTTCATGTATTTGAAGAAGGATTAGCAAAACTTCACTTTTGTAGCTAGAACGTTTTTTTTGTTTGTTTTTTTTTTGTTTGTTTGTTTGTTTTTTACTACCCCATGTCTCAAAGACAAACTCAAAAGAAAATGTTTGAGAAGAGATGTCAAAGACTACCTACTCTGTCAGAAAGGGAGCATGTCTACTCAAAGAGAATTGCTGTTCAGCTCTATATCCATTATTCTGGCTACACTGTCACTAAGGTCTACGAAATAATTAACAAGGGCTATTGGCGGCTTTGGTGGCTGACCTATAATGTTGAAATCCCAGATGTACAAACAATTCCTAAGAATGATTTTTAAATTATGATATTTCAGAGTAGGTTGAAGTACATGCTTTGTACTTCCCTGGTGGATCAGATGGTAAAGAGTCTGCAAGCAAAGCAGGACACTTGGGTTTGATCCCTGGGTCAGGAAGATTCCCTGGAGAAGGGAACAGCAACCCACTCTAATATTTTTTCCTGGAGAATCCCATGGACAGAGGAGCCTAGTGGGCTACAGTCCATGGGGTCACAAAGAGTCAGATATGACTGAGTGACTAATACTTTCACTTTCACTAAAGTACATTATAAATGTCAAGCCCATATCCCAAAGGCATGTCTTTAAGATACTGTTATCCATAGGTCACTGTGATTGAAAATAAAAGTAAGTGATGATTATCTTCTTTCTTCTAAGAAAAAATCAAATTTAGTATATGTTATCTGGTTTGTGGTAAAACCAAATAGCTTTCAATAAATGATGTATTGCTTTGTTCCTGTTGATACTCGGTGCTTTGTCAAAGACATTATTTTAACACATTAAGATTATGTTGGTTTAACAAGGCCTTACTGTATAGCACATAGAACTCTGCTCAATATTATGTGGCAGCCTGGATTGGAGGGGAGTTTGAGGAAGAATTGATACATGTATATGTATGGCTGAGTCCCTACACTGTTGACCTGAAACTATTACAAAACTGTTTGTTAATCAGCCATCATTTCAGTTCAGTTCAGTCGCTCAGTCGTGTCCAACTCTTTGCGACCCCATGAATCGCAGCACGCCAGGCCTCCCTGTCCATCACCAACTTCTGGAGTTTACGCAAACTCATGTCCATCAAGTCAATGATGCCACCCAGCCATCTTGTCCTCTGTCGTCCCCTTCTCCTCATGCCCCTAATCCCTCCCAGCATCAGGGTCTTTTCCAATGAGTCAACTCTTCACATGGCGTGGCCAAAGTACTGGAGTTTCAGCTTCAGCATCAGTCCTTCCAGTTGATTTCCTTGAAGATGGACTGGTTGGAACTCCTTGCTGTTCAAGGAACTCTTAAGAGTCTTCTCCAACACCACAGTCGAAAAGCATCAATTCTTTGGTGCTTAGCTTTTTTCACAGTCCAACTCACACATCCATACATGACCACTGGAAAAACCATAGCCTTGACAAGAAGAGCTACCCCACGTCAGAGGTCAGGGGTGGCGGCCGAGAGAAGCTACCCCACGTCAAAGGAGCGGCGGTTGCATGGGTGCAGGAGGGCCGAGAGGAGCTACTCCATGTTCAAGGTCAGGAAGGGTGACTCGTCCAAGGTAAGGAGCAGCAGCTGAGCTTTGCTGGAGAAGCCGTGAAGAGATACCCCACATTCAAGGTAAGAGAAACCCAAGTAAGACGGTAGGTTTTGCAAGAGGGCATCAGAGGGCAGACACACTGAAACCGTAATCAGCTATACCTCAATACAAAACAAAGTTTTCTTTTTCTTTAAAGATGATGTTGATTTTAGTTTGTTTATATATTTATTGTAGTTTGTTCACATTTTTATTTTTCTTACTATTTAGTGCCAATCTCACTACCTCCATCTTTATTATCTCTTTGTACTACATATTCTGTTACTAAAGGAGGGAGGATTTGGAAAATTATGATCAAACTGATTTAGAAACCATATTTAACAATAACATGTTAATGTCTAAAAAAGAAACTTTTAAACAATAATGATTATTTTGTCACCGTGAAATTGGTTAGAAAATAATTTATCAGGTATGATTTCTAAAACACATGCCATCTCTCTCAGTTGCATAATCAACTTCTTTGTCTGTTATTGTAACATTAGATATTTTCTTACTCAAACAGTATTATATTGTTAAAGGACTTAAACTGTAAGTAATAATCAAACACTGTTCAGTGTATACAGACCCTTTGTAATACAGCAGTTTATTTATTTTGAGATTTAGACACTTTAGCAACTACCAAAGTAAAAAGAAGAATATAAGTATTATAACTGAGGTAAAAATAAAATTTTACAGGAATATAGAACATAAGGTATTGATTTTGACTGACAGAAAGCTTCATGAAAGTGGTGATATTTTAGCTGAATCAGAAGTTTTTATGTCATTAAATACTGGGCATGTAGTCACACCAAACCTACTGACATCTCAAAACTCACTACCAGACACTTCTTTGCACTCCAGAGAGAAGAAATCCAGCTCCACCCACCAGAATACTGACACAAGCTTCCCTAACCAGGAAACCTTGACAAGCCACCCATCCAACCCCACCCACAGTGAAGAACCTCCACAATAAAGAGGAACCACAAACTGCCAGAATACAGAAAGGCCAATCCAAACACAGCAATTAAAACAAGATGAAAAGGCAGAGAAATACCCAGCAGACAAAGGAACAGGATAAATGCCTACCAAACCAAACAAAAGAGGAAGAGTTAGGGAATCTACCTGATGAAGAATTCCAAATATTGATAGTGAAAATTATCCAAAACCTTGAAAACAAATTGGAGTTACAGATAAATTAGCTGGAGACAAGAATTGAGAAGATGCAAGAAAGGTTTAACAAGGACCTAGAAGAAATTAAAAAAAAGAGTCAATATATAATGAATAATGCAATAAATGAGATAAAAAGCACTCTGGAAGGAACCAACAGTAGAATAACTGAGGCAGAAGATAGGATAAGTGAGGTAAAAGATAGAATGGTAGAAATAAATGAAACAGAGAAGAAAAAAAAAAAGAATTAAAAGCAATGAGGACAAACTCAGAGACCCCGGGACAATGTTAAATGCCCCAACATTCGAATCATAGGAGTCCCAGAAGAAGACAAAAAGAAAGACCAGGAGAAAATACTTGAGATAATAGATGAAAACTTCCCTCAAATGGGGAAAGAAATAGTCATCCAAGTCCATGAAACCCAGAGAGTCCCAAACAGGATAAACCCAAGGCAAAACACCTCAAGACACATATTAATCAAATTAACAAAGATCAAACACAAAGAACAAATATTAAAAGCAGCAAGAGAAAAACAACAACTAACACACAAGGAGATTCCCATAAGGATAACAGCTGATCTTTCAATACAAATTCTTCAGGCTAGAAGGGAATGGCAGGAGATACTTAAAGTGATGAAAGAGAAAAACCTACAGCCCAGATTAATGTACCCAGCAAGGATCTCATTCAAATATGAAGGAGAAATCGAAAGCTTTACAGACAAGAAAAAGCTGAGAGAATTCAGCACCACCAAACCAGCTCTCCAACAAATGCTAAAGGATCTTCTCTAGACAGGAAACACAGAAAGGGTGTATAAACTCAAACACAAAACAACAAAGTAAATGGCAACAGGATCATACATATCAATAATTATCTTAAACATAAATGGGTTGAATGCCCCAACCAAAAGACAAAAACTGGCTGAATGGATACAAATCAAGACCCCTATATATGTTGTCTACAAGATACCCAGCTCAAAACAAGGGACACATACAGACTGAAAGTGAAGGGCTGGAAAAAGACATTCCACAAAAATAGAGACCAAAATAAAGCAGGAGTAGCAAAACTCATATCAGATAAAATAGACTTTAAAACAAAGGCTGTGAAAAGAGACAAAGAAGCACACTACATAATGATCAAAGGATCAATCCAAGAAGATACAACAATTATAAATATATATGCACCCAACGCAGGAGCACCACGATATGTAAGACAAATGCTAACAAGTATGAAAGGGGAAATTAACAATAACACAATAATAGTGGGAGACTTTAATACCTCACACACACCTATGGATAGATGAACTAAACAGAAAATTAACAAGGAAACACAAACTTTAAATGATACAATAGGCCATTTAGACCTAATTGATATCTATAGGACCTTTCACCCCAAAACAGTGAATTTCACTTTTTTCTCAAGTGCACATGGAACCTTCTCCAAGATAAATCACATCCTGGGCCATAAATCTAGCCTTGGTAAATTCAAAAAACTGAAATCATTCCAAGCATCTTTTCTGACCACAATTCAGTAAGAATAGATGTCAATTACATGAGAAAATGTATTAAAAATTCCAACATATGGAGGCTGAACAACACGCTGCTGAATAACTAACCAATCAAAGAAGAAATCAAAAAAGATATCAAAATATGCATAGAATCAAATGAAAGTGAAAATACAACAACCCAAAAATGCGACACTGTAAAAGCAGTGCTAAGGGGAACGTTCATAGAAATACCTCAAGGCTTGAAAGTGAAAGCGAGGTTGCTCAGTCGTGTACGACTCTTTGCGACCCCATGGATTGTAGCCTACCAGGCTCCTGTGTCCAAGGGATTTTCCAGGCAAGAGTACTGGAATGGATTGCCATTTCCTTCTCCAGGGGATCTTCCCAGCCCAGGGATTGGACCCCAGTATCTCGCATTGTAGACAGACGCTTTACCGTCTGAGCCACCAGGGAAGTACCTCAAGGCTTACCTAAAGAAAAAAGTCAAATAAATAACCTAACTCTACACATAAAGCAACCAGAAATGAAAAAATTAAGAACTCCAGGGTTAGGAGAAGGAAATAAATCTTAAAAATAGGGCAGCAATAAATGCAAAGAAAAAAGAGACCGTAGCAAAAATCAGCAAATTTAACAGTGAGTTCTTTAAGAAGATAGATAAAATTGACAAGCCGTTAGCCAGATTCATCAAGAAACAAGGCATAAGAATCAAATCAACAAAATTAGAAATGAAAATGGAGAAATCACAACAGAAACACAGAAATACAAAGGATCATAAGAGACTACTATCAGCAACTATATGCCAATAAAATGAACAACTTGGAAGAAATGGACAAATTCTTAGAAAAGTACAACTTTTCAAAACTGAACCAGGAAGAAATAGAAATTCTTAACAGACCCATCACAAGCACGGAAACTGAAACTGTAGTCAGAAATCTTCACAGCTGAATTCTACCAAAAATTTAGAGAAGAGCTAACACCTATCCTACTCAAACTCTTCCAGAAAATTGCAGAGGAAGGTAAACTTCCAAACTCATTCTATGAGGCCACCATCACCCTAATAACAAAACCAGAAAAAGATTGCACAAAAAAAGAAAACTATAGGCCAATATCACTGATGAACATAGATTCAAAAATCCTTAACAAAATTCTAGCAAACAGAATCCAACAACATATTAAAAAGATTACATATCATGACCAAGTGGGCTTTATCCTAGGGATGCAAGGATTCTTCAATATCTGCAAATCAATGAACATAATACACCACTTAACAAATTGAATGATAAAACCATATGATTATCTCAATAGATGCAGAGAAAGCCTTTGACAATATTCAGCATCCATTTATTATAAAAACCCTCCAGAAATCAGGAATAGAAGGGACATACCTCAACATAATAAAAGCTATATAGGACAAACCCACAGCAAACATTATCCTCAATGGTTAAAAAATGAAAGCATTTCTCCTAAAGTCAGGAACAAGACAAGGATGCCCACTCTCACCACTACTATTCAACATAGTTTTCTCCACAGCAATCAGAACAGAAAAAAAAAATAATAATAATAATAGGAATCCAGATTGGAAAAGAAGTAAAACTGTCACTATCTGCAGATGACATGATCCTCTACATAAAAAACCCTAAAGACTCCACCAGAAAATTACTAGAGCTAATCAATGAATACAGTAAAGTTGTAGGATATAAAATTCACATGCAGAAATGTCTTGCATTCCTATACACTAATAATGAGAAAATAGAAAAAGAAATTCAGGAAACAATTCCATTCACCATTGCAATGAAAAGAATAAAATGCTTAGGAATATATCTACCTAAAGAAACAAAAGACCTCTATATAGAAAACTATAAAACATTGGTGAAAGAGATCAAAGAGGACATCTAAAAGATGAAGAAATATACCATGTTCATGGATCAGAAGAATCAATATAGTGAAAATGAGTATACTACACAAAGCAATCTATAGATACAATGCAACTCCTATCAAACTACCAATGGTATTTTTCACAGAGCTAGAACAAATAATTTCACAATTCATATGAAAATACCAAAAACAAACAAACAAACAAACAAACTCAAATAGCCAAAGCAAACTTGAGAAAGAAGAATGGAACTGGAAGAATTACCTGCCTGACTTCAGGCTGTACTACAAAGCCATAGTCATCAAGACAGCATGGTAATGGCACAAAGCCAGAAATATAGATAAGTGGAACAAAATAGAAAGCCCAGAGATTAATCCATGCACATATGAACACCTTATCTTTGACAAAGGAGGCAAGAATATACAATGGATAAAAAGACAATCTCTTTAACCAATGGTGCTGAGAAAACTGGTCAACCACTTGTAAAAAATGAAACTAGAACACTTTTTAACATCATGCACAAAAATAAACTCAAAAGGGATTAAAGATCTAAACCTAAGACCAGAAACTATAAAACTCCTAGAGGAGAACATAGGCAAAATACTCTCTGACATAAATCACAGCAGGATCCTCTATGACCCACCTCTCAGAGTATTGGAAATAAAAGCAAAAATAAACAAATGGGACCTAATTAAAATTAAAAGCTTCTGTACAACACATGAAATTATAAGTCAGGTGAAAAGACAGACTTCAGAATGGGAGAAAACAATAGCAAATGAAGCAACTGTCAAATAATTAATCTCAAAAATGTACAAGCAACTCCTGAAGCTCAATTCCAATAAAATAAATGACTCAATCAAAAAGTGGGCCAAAGAACTAAATAGACATTTCTCTAAAGAAGACATAGAGATGGCTAACAAACACGTGAAAAATGCTCAACATCACTCATTATCAGAGAAATGCAAATCAAAACCACAATGAGGTACCATTTCACACCAGTCAGAATGGCTGCTATCCAAAAGCCTACAAGCAATAAATTCTGGAGAGGGTGCAGAGTAAAGGGAACTCTCTTACCCTGTTGGTGGGAACACAGACTAGTACAGCCACTATGGACAACAGTGTGGGATTCCTCAAAAAAATGGAAATAGAACTGCCTTATGACCCAGCAATCCCACTGCTAGGCATAAACACCAAGGAAACCAGAATTGAAAGAGACACATGTACCCCAATGTTCATTGAAGCACTGTTTATAATAGCCAGGACATGAATGCAACTTAAATGTCCATTAGCAGATGAATGGATAAGAAAGCTGTGATACATATACACAATGAGATATTACTCAGCCATTAAAAAGAATACATTTGAATCAGTTCTAATGAGGTGGATGAAACTGGAGCCTATTATAAGGAGTGAAGTAAGTCAGAAAGAAAAACACAAATACAGTCGTCTAACACATATATATGGAATTTAGAAAGATGGTAATGATAACCCTGTATACGAGACAGCAAAAGAGACACAAATGTATAGAACTGTCTTTTGGACTCAGTGGGAGAGGGCGAGGGTGGGATGATTTGGGAGAATGGCATTGAAACATGTATATTTTCATATGTGAAATAGAACACCAGTCCAGGTCCGATGCATGTGACAGGGTGCTCAGGGCTGGTGCACTGGGACGACCCAGATGGGTGGGATGGGGAGGGAGGTAGGTGGGGGTTTCAGGATGACGAACACATGTACACCTGTGGTGGATCCATGTCAATGTATGGCAAAAACACTACAATATTATAAAGTAATTAGCCTTCAATTAAAATAAATAAATTTATATTAAAAAATAAACACTGGACATGTTAATGTATAAATAAATCATAATGAGCATAACATAGGATATGTATAGTGATTAGTGGAAATTGAGACTGGGGAGTTTGTTGGATCAAGACATGTTGAACACTTTGCTAAAGAATATGCATCTATTTTCCTATATAGTGGAGAAGCTAAACATATTTCTGAGATGAGTAATGGTATAAATTGACCTGTGGAAATAATTCTAGAAAAAATAATGGAGAAAAGAAAAACAATTGCAAGAGTTAATAAAGACATAAATAGAAATGAAGAGATAGATATAAAAGACACTCTGAAAGCATGATTATAAGGTCTCAAAATTGAATGTGGAGTGAAAGAAAGGGATGAGTTAAAAATGTCTATGATGTTTCTAATATAAGTGATTTTAATCGTGAGAACTCAATTAATAAAGATTTGGAACACAGGAGAAGGAAAAGCTTTCGTGACTCAGTAAGTTTGGTATTAGAAATGTCAAGTTTAAGATCCCAGTGGGATATTTACACGGAGACACATGCCAAGCCATATGTTTCAAAGTGAACGTGGAGTTTGAAGAAGGCAGCAGGACCAGAATTATAGATATGGTAGTCATCAGCCTGTATGTGATATTTCAAATCATCTGGGAAAAGTGTAGCAATGAAAGAGATAAAGCTTTAAGGACTAGCTATAGCTAAAAAGATGGAGAGGGGCAAGTTTTGCAAGCAATTGGAGAGGTGTTAGGTACAAGACAAATCAGGGGAGTGCAATGTTATGATAGGCAGGGAAATTGTGTTTTTAAAATGATATAGTGTTTATAATGGTGTTGGTGAACAATGTCAAATGCCCAGTGAGGGTAAGAAGAAGCATTTGGATTTGAAAATAAACTCCCTTTTCATTTAGACTACAAACTAGATTATGAGTGACAAATAACATGCCTGTTAAAAAATGAATAAAGTAACTATAAATTACACTTTTTACAAGTTTTGCCTGGGAAGGTAAGGGAAGATGTAACATTATAGTATAAATAACAAATAAGATGCAGTGGGCTTTTTTGTTTTTATTTTTCAGGAGATGTGTATGTTTGTAACACTTAAATAAACAGGCTGACCACAAAATAGGTTAGACTACCTCAAGTAATTACTTATTGAAATACCATCCAAAATTAAAATGCAATGATTACATCAGATGCTTAAAAATTTAACAGAAGACTAGCATTATTTTCCAAAGACTCACATCAGAGAAAATGAATTAATTGCTAGAACTGATTCATGAATCAGTCTTACTAGAGCAAATGAATCACCAATGTTTAGCCTTAAGATTCTGTTCCCTGTCTTTTTATAATATCTTTCTTTTTCATTAGCAAATGCTTCATTGATATCTAATTCTATTCATATTTAATCCACAGTCAGACAGAAAGTCTTATTAACGTCTGGGTACCAGTGAAAGAAAATTTGCCATCTATATCTTCCTAACAGAGAATAAATTTCAAATAACCATAAAACATATTGTTCAGAAGTATTTACAAGGAGGAAAAAAATAGTAACTCTAGGCCGTACATAAATTCTATGTTTTTATTGGAGTATCTTCATTTATTCTACTGTTTTCATTGGGCCTTTTTTTCTTTGCTAAAATCTTCCCTCAGCTTGGTTTCTTAGTAAAATTTACCAATATTAGTAGGGTAGATAAGAGATATCCATCAAGTACTATAAATGCACAAAAGAATCAGTGTGCTATGAAAATATACTACAAAATATTCATAATACACTGACATTCAGATTTCAGAAATAGAAATTATACCTTTCTACTCTAAATTAGGGAAAAAAAAATAGTCTTGATTTCAGAGTCCCCAGTAAAAATTATCCATTGTACATGAATTGCCAAAATCTGATGATTCTCCCATATTTCTGGTATTATCACTTTCTATTCATGATCTTCATTATGTATTCTCTGTCTCAGTGAATTACACACCGCTGATTCAGTTGCTTTATTTACATACCTAGGAATCATCCTTGACTGTCACTCTCCTCTACATCTATTCAATCACTAAATCTGTCAATTATAGCTGCTGCTGCTGCTGCTGCTGCTGCTGCTGCTGCTGCTAAGTCACTTCAGTCGTGTCCGACTCTGTATGACCCCATAGATGGCAGCACACCAGGATCCCCCATCCCTGGGATTCTCAAGGTAAGAACACTGGAGTGGGTTGCAATTTCCTTCTCCAATGCAAGAAAGTGAAAAATGAAAGGGAATTCTCTCAGTCATGTCTGACTCTTAGCGACCCCATGGACTGCAGCCTACCAGTTTCCTCCATCCATGGGATTTTCCAGGCAAGAGTACTAAAGTAGGCTGCCATTGCCTTTTCTGCAATTATAACTATTCAATATTAAATAGTTCAGACCACCGCAGACCTGTGGCTTCCCAGGGTGGCGCTAGCAGTAAAGAATATGCCTGTCAATGCAGGAGATGCAAGAGATGTGGGTTCAATCCCTGGGTGAGGAAGATCCCCTGGAGTAGGAAATAGCAACTCACCCCAGTATTATTGCCTGGTAAATCCCATGGACAGAGGAGCCTGGTGGGCTACAGTCCATGGGGTTGCAAACAGTCAGACACAACTGAGAGACTGAGCACACACACCATAGACTATCACCTGGCATACTTCAGTTTCCTAACTCACTTTCCCATCTCTGACAACATCATTCTATTATTTAATATCAATGATTCCTAATGGTTCTTAAAATCTAAATTCCTTTAATGACTTACCAAGCTCTTAAACGTATGGTCTCTGTTTATATTCCCAACCTTATATTCCTTTGATCACTCTCTTTTTTCTCACCCTTGTATTCTTTAACTTATATCTTCAGACATACATAACAAGCAGTTCCCTCCCCTCTTTAATTTCCTTTCTTAAGCATTTATCCAAGTTAGAAAATGTAACTTGAATACACTTCCCTCTTTCACCTAACTCCATATTCCCTTGATGTAGCTAACACCTTCCCAAACTGAGGACCGTGTTTTCTATGAAGATTTCCTTTACTATCTCTCTTGCAAGTTTTGGTTAGTTATCCCTTCAATGTTTTATCTTGGTACCCTGAATTTAATATTATATGATTTAACGCTGAACTATTACGATTTTTGTCCATATCTTCCACTTCATGTGAGCTTCATGAAGACTGCAACTAGTGTCTACTTTGACAAATGCTCATTCAGGCATTTTTTGCTGTAGTAAAAACAAATAACATGATACCTATCATCTTAAAAAATTTAAGTGTAAAGAATTGATAACTGAAAGTTCAAAGTTCTACAGCAGATCCTTAGAAGTTTCTGATCTTGCATCACTGAAACTTTACACTAATTTTTCAGTTTCTGTAGCACTTGGCTGTATATTGTCACCCTGCTTATTTAACTTATATGCAGAGTACATCATGAGAAACACTGGACTGGAAGAAACACAAGCTGGAATCAAGATTGCCGGGAGAAATATCAATAACCTCAGATATGCAGATGACACCACCCTTATGGCAGAAAGTGAAGAGGAACTAAAAAGCCTCTTGATGAAAGTGAAAGAGGAGAGTGAAAAAGTTGGCTTAAAGCTCAACATTCAGAAAATGAAGATCATGGCATCTGGTCCCATCACTTCATGGCAGATAGATGTGGAAACAGTGGACACAGTGGCTGATTTTATTTTTTGGGGGTCCAAAAAATTGCAGCCATGAAATTAAAAGACGCTTACTCCTTGGAAGGAAAGTTATGACCAACCTAAATAGCATATTCAAAAGCAGAGACATTACTTTGCCAACAAAGGTCCATCTAGTCAAGGCTATGGTTTTTCCTGTGGTCATGTATGGATGTGCGAGTTGGACTGTGAAGAAGGCTGAATGCCGAAGAATTGATGCTTTTGAACTGTGTTGTTGGAGAAGACTCTTGAGAGTCCCTTGGACTGCAAGGAGATCCAACCAGTCCATTCTGAAGGAGATCAGCCCTGGGATTTCTTTGGAAGGAATGATGCTAAAGCTGAAACTCGAGTACTTTGGCCACCTCATGCTAAGAGTTTACTCATTGGAAAAGACTCTGATTCTGGGAGGGATTGTGGGCAGGAGGAGAAGGGGACGACAGAGGTTGAGATGGCTAAATGGCATCACTGACTCAATGGACGTGAGTCTGAGTGAACTCCAGGAGTTGGTGATGGACAGGGAGGCTTGGCATGCTGCGCTTCATGGGATCGCAAAGAGTCGGACACGACTGAGCTACTGAACTGAACTAAACTTAACTGTAGCACTTGGCAACCACCCTTATCTCTGCTTCTATGGTTTTGACTATTTTAGATGTCTCATGTAAGGGTAATAATGCAGTTTTTGCCCTTCTGTGACTAGCTGATTTCACTTAGCAAAATTTCCTCAGGTTTCATCCATGTTGTCACATAGGACAGTATTTCCTCCTTTTTTAAGACTGAATAATATTCTGCTGTAGGTATATGTCACATTTTCTTTATCCTTTCACTTGTTCATGGATTTTAAAAAATTCATTTTAATTGGAGGATAATTTCTTTATAATATTGTGATGGTTTTTGCTTATACATTGACATGAATTACCCACAGGTGCACATGTGTCTGTCCATCCTGAACCCCACCTCCAGCCACCCTCCCCAACCCATCCCTTTGTGTTATCCCAGAGTACCAGCTTTGAGCGCCCTGCTTCCTGAATTGAACTTGCACTGGTCATCTATTTTGCATATGATATACATGTTTAAATGTATTTAAGCATGTTTAAATGTATATAAACATGTTTTAATATACATGTTTAAATGTTATTTTTTCAAATCATCCACCCTCGCCTTCTCCCTCATAGTCCAAAAGTCTATTCTTTACATTTGTGTCTCTTTTGCTGCTTGCATATAGTATCATCGTTATGATCTTTCTAAATTCCATGTATATGCATTAATATACTGTATTGGTGTTTCTCTTTCTGACTTATTGTATTGTGTATAATAGGCTCCAGTTTCATCCACCTCATGAGAACTGACTCAAATGCATTCATTTTTTATAACTAATATTTCATTGTGTATATGTACCACAACTTTCCCATCCATTTTATTTTTTTTATTGAATATAGCTGACTTACAATGTTGTGTTAGTTTAAGGTGATTCTGAATACAGCAAAGTGACTTGGTTTCAGGGTTTTTTTTTTTTTTTTTTCAGCTTTTTATTTTTTCATTATAGGTTATTGCAAGATACTGGATATAGTTCTTTGTGGAACACAGTAGGTCTTTGTTGATTATCTATTTAATGTATAGCAGTGAGAATGTGTTTATCTCAAATTTCCAATTTATCCCTCCTCCACTTTTTCCCCGGAGAAGGCAATGGCAACCCACTCCAGTACTCTTGCTTGGAAAATCCCATGGATGGAGGAGCCTGGTAGGCTGCAGTCCATGGGGTCGCTAGGAGTCAGACACAACTGAGTGACTTCACTTTCACTTTTCACTTTCATGCATTGGAGAAGGCAATGGCAACCTACTCCAGTATTCTTGCCTGGAGAATCCCAGGGACTGGGGAGCCTGGTGGGCTGCCATCTCTGGGGTTACACAGAGTCAGACACGACTGAAACGACTTACTAGCAGCAGTAGCAGCAGCCACTCTTTCCCCCTTTGGTAAACTTAAGTTTGTTTTCTATATCTGTGGGTCTATTTCTGCTAATGATATCATATGATATTTGTCTTTCTTTGGTTTACTTCACTTAGTATGAAAATCCTCAGGCCTACCTATGCTTCAAATGGCATTATTTTATTCTTTTTAATGTCTGAGTAATATTCCATTGTATATATGTACCACATCTTTAACCATTCCTCTGCTGATGGGCTTTTAAGCAGCTCCCATGTCTTGGCTTGTTTGTGGTTGTTTAAGTTGCTTCCACAACTTGGCTATTGTGAATGATGCCACAGTGAACATGGGAGTCAAAATATCTCTTCAAAATATGGATTTCAATTATTTTGGATAAATACCTAGAAACCAAATTGCTGTATCATATAGTAGTTCTATTTTTTTGAGAAATTTATATTTTATTTTTCATAGCACCTGAACCATTTTACATTGCTACCAACAGTGCACAAATATTTCTATATCTCCACATTCTTACCAATGATTTTGTTTATTTATTTTGAAAATGGCTAACCTAACAGGTGTGAAGTGATATTTCACTGTGCTTATGATTTGCATTTCTCTGTTGCTTAGCCATGTTGAGTGTCTTTTTATATACTTGTTAGTCAAGTGTATGCTTTCTTTTGAAAAATGTGCATTCAAAAAAATTTTTTTTTCCAATTGAATTTTCAGAGTTGCTTATACATTTTGGAGAGTAATTTCTTATCAGGTATATGGTTACCAAATTTATTTTTCCCATCCAGTATATTGGCTTTTCATTTGTTTCATTGTTTTTCTGCTGTAAAGAAACTTTTTTTTTAATTTAAATTTATTTATTTTAATTGGAGGCTAATTACTTTACAATATTGTATTGGTTTTGCCATACATCAACATGAATCCGCCATGGGTGTACATGTATTCCTCATCCTGAACCCCCCTTCCACCTCCCTCCCTGTATCATCCCTCTGGGTCATCCCAGTGCACCAGCCCCAAGCATCCTGTTTCCTGCATCGAACCTGGACGTACCACTTGTCTATTTTTATTCTTGTTTCCTGTGATTTTGGTGTCATATTCAACAAATTATCATCAAGACCAGTATCATGAAGCTTTCTCTTATGATTTCATCTCAGAGATTTATAGTAACAGGTTTTACATCTAAGCCTATAATCCATTTGGTGTTAAATTTTTGTCTATGTTGTAAGATAAGTGTCCAAGTTCTGGACTTCCCTGGTGGTCCTGTGGTTAAGAATCCACCTGGAATGCAGAGGACGTGGGTTGAATCCCTGATCTGGGAATATTTCACATGCCCTGGGGCAACTAAACCCATGAAACATGACTACTGAAGCCCACATGCTCTAGAGCCCATGTTCCACAACTACTGAGCACACATGCCGTAATTACTGAAGTCTATGTCCCCTAGAGCCCATGCTTCACAACAAGAGAAGCTACCACAATGAGAAGGGTGTACAACACAACTAGAGAGTAGCCCCCACTCACCACAGTTGGATAAACCCAGGCCCCAGCAACAAAGACTCAGTTCAGCAAAATAAATACCTATATACATATATATTTCTAAATATAAATTTAAACAGGAATGAAAGACCCATCATGAAAGCAAAGTTTTAAAGTGTTTGTGAATGAACATCTTTAACATAATGAGAGTGAAAGTGTTAGTCATTCATCTGTGTCCAACTCTTTGTATCCTCAGGCTCCTCTGTTCACGGAATTCTCCAGGCAAGAATACTGGAGTGGGTAGCCATTCCCTTCTCCAGGGGATCTTCCTAACCCAGAGGTCAAACCCATATCTCCTGCATTGCAGGCAAATTCTTTAACATCTGAGTAACCAAGGAAGTCCCCTTTAGCATAACAAAGGGCATATATGACAAGCCCACAGCAAATATTATTTTCAGTGGTGAAAAAATGAAAGCATTTCCTCTAAGATCAGGAACAAGATGGAGGTGCCCACTCTAGCCACTATTATTCAACATAGTTTTGGGAATCCTATATATGGTAACCAGAGAGAAAAAGAAAAAAAAATAATCTAGGTTGGAAAATAAGTAAGAGTTTCACTGTTTGTAGATTACATGATAGTATACATAGAAAATCCTAAAGATGCCACCAGAAAATTATTAAAAATTACTAGAGCTAATCAATAAATATAGTAAAATCACAGGATACCAAAAAAGGATACAAAATTAATACACAGAAATCCCTTGCATTCCTATACACTAACAGCCAAAAATCAGAAAAATTAAGCAAACAATCCCATTCACCATTGCAACAAAAAAGAGTAAAATACCTAGGAATAAACCTACCTAAAGAGACAAAAGACCCGTATGCAGAAAATTGTAAGACACTGATGAAAGAAATCAAATGTGACACTAAGAGATGAAGAGATATACTATGTTCTTGGATTGGAAGAATCAATGTTGTGAAAATGACTACACTACCCAAAATAATCCACAGATTAAACGCAATTCCTATCAAATTACCAATGGCCTTTTTCAAAGAACTAGAAAAAAAATTATAGTTTGTTAGGAAACATAAATGGCTTCTAATAATCAAAACAATCTTGAGAAAGAAGAATGGAACTGGAGGAATCAACTGTCCTGACTTCATACTATACTTCAAAACTACAATAATCAAGACAGTATGGTACTGGCAAAAAAAATAGAAATGTAGATCAATGGAACAAGATAGAAAATCAAGAGATAAACCCATACACCTACGGACAAATTATCTTTGACAAAAGAGGCAAGAATATATAATGGAGAGAAGACAGTCTCTTCAATAAGTTCTGGGAAAATTGGACAGCTGCATTTAAAGAATAAAATTAGAACACTCATTAAGACCAAACACAAAAGTAAAATCAAAGTGCATTAAAGACCTGTATGTAAGACTAGACGCTTAAAACTCTTAGAGGAAAACGTAGGCAGAACACTGTGACATAAATCACAGCAAGATACTCTTTAACCCACCTCCTAGAGGAAGAGAAATAACAACAACAACAAAAAAAAAACAAATGGGACCTAATAAAACTTTATTTTTAACTATAAGCAAGATGAACTATATATCCTCTCAGAAGGGGAGAATATAATTGCAAATGAAGCAACTCACAAAATGCAGAAGTTGACAAATTCTCCAAATTATACAAGAATATCATGCAGTTAAATATCAGAAAAACAAACAACCCAATCAAATGGACAAAAGATCTAAAGAGACATTTCTCCAAAGAAGACAGAGATAGCCAATAAACACATTAAAAAAGTGCTCAACATTACTCATTATTAGAGAAATGCAAATCAAAACTAGAGTGAGATATCATCTTACACTGGTCAGAATGGCCATCACCAAACAATCTACAAATAAATGATGGAGGGAGTGTGTATAGAAAGGAGCCCTCTTGCACTGTTGGTGGGAATACAAATTCATACAGCCACTACAGGGAACAGTACAAAGATTACCTTAAAAATATTAGGAATATAACTGCCATATGACCCAGCAATCTCACTCTAGGCATATACCCTAAGAAGATCATAATTTAAAAAGACACATGTACCACAATGTTCATTGCAGCACTATTTACAATAACCAGGACATGGAGGCAAACTAGATGTCCATTAACAAAAGAATGGATAAAGATGTGGTCCATATATGCAATGGAATATTACTCAGCCATAAAAATGAACAAAATTGAGTCAGTTGTAGTGATGTGGATGAACCTAGAACCTGTTATAAAAAGTAAACAAGAAAAACAAATATTATGGAAATTATAATGGAATCTAGAAAAATAGTACTGATAAACCTATTTGATGGGCAGGAATAGATGCATTTGATGGTGCAGATGTAGAGAATGGACTTGTGCACATAACAGGGGAAGGAGAGAGTGGGACAAATTGAGAGAGTGTCATTGACATACACATTACCATGTGTAAAATAGATAGCTAGTGGGAAGGTGCTATGTAACACGGGGAGTTCAGCCTGGTGCACTGTGATGACCTAAAGGAATGGGATGGGGGAGTGGGAGGATGATTCAAGATGGAGGGGGATATATGTACACTACTAATACAATATTGTAAAACAATTATTCTCCAATTTTAAAAAAGTATCCAAGTTCATTCTTTTACATGTGGTTATCAAGTTTTTAAGCACCATTTGTTAAAGAAACTGTACCCTTTCTTTCCCCATTGTGTATTCTTGACAGCCTGTTGAAGATCATTTTACTGCATATATGTGGATTTATTTCAGTTCTTTTAATTCTATTACATTGGTTTATATATCTGGTTTTATGCCAGTATCATACTGTTTTGATTACTGTAGCTTTGTAATGTATTTCGAAATCTAGAAAAATGAGGCTACTGGCTTTATTCTTCATTCTCCAGACTTCTTAGCAATTTTGGGATTTACTGTGGCTCCATATGGACTTAAAAATGCTTTGTATATTTCTGTAAAAAATAGTCTTTGAAATTTTCATAGGGATTTTAATGAATATTGACATTATTTTAGGCAGTATGGATATTTTAATGATATTATATCTTTAGTCCATGAACATGGGATGTATTTTTCCTTTAGTTGTGTCTTTTTCTATCAGTGTTTTGTAGTTTTTAATGTGTAAGCCTTTCATCTCCTTGGTTACATTTATTCTTAAGTATTTTATTGTGTATGATGTTACTGTATATGGAATTTTCCCCCTTTAATTTCATTTTCAGTTTGTTCATCAATACTGTATAGAAAAACAATTGCTATTTGCATGTTTATTTTATAATCCTCAACTTTACCAAACTTTATGAAATCTCTTAATTCTAATAAATTTTTTAATATATTGCCTTATGTTGAGGTAATTTCCTTCTATTCGTAACTGTTGAGTTTTTATTTTATGAAAGAGTATTGAATTTTGTCAAATTCTTTTCTTACATCTATTGAGATAATCATGTGATTTTACACTTTATTGCATTAAAATGTATATCATGTTGATGGATTTTCAAAAGTTGAAACAGCCTTCCACCCCAGGTAATCCTAGTTGTTCATGGTGTAAATTCTTTTTAACATAATGTTTATTTTGGTTTGTTAGTATGTTGTTGAGGATTTTTGCATGTATGTTTATGAAGGATACACTCCTGTAGCTTTCTTTTCTCATAGGGCCTTTCTCTGATTTTGTTATCAAGATAATATTTATCAAAAATGAGTTTGCAAGTGTTCTATTCATTTTTTTGGAAGGGTTTGAGAAGGATAGAGGTTTATTTTTTTTTTTTTTAAATGTTTGGTAGAATTTGTCAGTGAAACTCTCTTGTCCTGGAATTTTCCTTTTTGGGAGGTTTTTGATTACTCATTCAATCTCCCTACTAGTTACAAGTGTGTTCAGATTTTCTATATTTCATGATTCATTATCAACAGGTTGTATGTTTTAGGCCTTTATCCATTTCTCCCAGGTTATCCAATTTGTTGGCATATAATTATCCTTAGCAGTATCTTTTCATCCATTTCATTTCTGTGACATTGGTTGTATTAATGCCACTTTTAAAGTTTTGTTATTTAAGTGTCCCCCTTTTTAGTAGTCCAGCTAAAGGTTTGTTCGATTTATGTTTTTTTTTTTTAAACGTCTTAGTTTCCTTGATATTTCTAGTATTTTTCTATCTCATTTCATTGCTGTAACTTTGCACCCCTGCCCCCCACCTCCACCCGCTACCATTTTCTAATGTAGGGCTTACTTTGTTCTTCTTTCTCTAGTTCACAAGTCACAAAGTTAGGTTAATTATCTAAAATATTTTTACTTTAAATGTTGGTGTTTATCAGTATAAACTTCCCTGCTACCACCACTTTTGCTGCAGCTCACAAGTTTTTGTTTGTCTCAAGATATTTTCTTTCTTTTTGATTTCTTCTGGAAGAATTGTTGGAGAGTGTGCTGTCCAATTTCCGCATATTTGTGAATTTTCAAGTTTTTCTTCCACTTTTAATGTCTAGATAATTTCTCTGTAGCCTTTAAATGTACTTGGTATGAAATCAGTCTTTTTAACTTTATTAAGACTTACTGACTGAATTAATGGGATCCCTCCTATAGGATGTTCCATGTGCATTTGGGAAGAATGTATATTTTGCTTCTGTTGAGTAGAATGCTTGTAGAGACTATTTAGGTCAATTTGGACTGTAGTATTTTTAAAGTCCCGTGATTCCTTGTTTATCTCTCTCTGAATATTCTCTTAATTATTCAAATTGGGGTACTGAAATCCCCTACTATTGTTGTATTGCTGTTTTTCCTTCACTTCTATCATTTTCATTATATTTGGATGCTCTGATGTTGGGTATACAAATGTATATAATACCACCTTGGTGTGTTAAATATTTTATCATTATATAATGTCATTCTTGGCCTTTTTTGATACTTTTAATATAATATGTATTTTATCTGAGATAAATGTGGCTGCTTCTTTTCTCTGGTTAACATCTGTATGGAATGTTGTTTCCCATCCTTCCCTTTTTAGCTTATGTGTGCTTAAAAATTTAAAGTTGTGTGTGTGTGTATAGTATGCATAATATAATATATATAGTATGCATAATATATACAAGTAAAGACATGTATAAGAAATATATATGTATATTATATTATATATGTAAAGATAATATATGTAAGAGCAATATTGCATAGAAACCTGGAATGTTAGGACTGTGAATAAAGGTAAATTAGAAGTGGTCAAACAGGAGACAGCCAGAGTGAACACTGACATTTTAGGAATCAGTGAACTAAAATGGACTGGAATGGGTAAATTTAATTCAGATGATTATTATATCTACTACTCTGGGCAGGAATCCCTTAGAAGAAAAGGAGTAGCCCTCATAGTCAATGAAAGAGTCCAAGATGCAGGACTTGGGTGCAGTCTTAAAAATGACAGAATGATCTTTGTGCATTTCTAAGTAGAGACATTACTTTGCCAACAAAGGTCCATCTAGTCAAGGCTATGGTTTTTCCAGTAGTCATGTATGAATGTGAGAGTTGGACTGTGAAGAAAGCTGAGCGCTGAAGAATTGATGCTTTTGAACTGTGGTGTTGAAGAAGACTCTTGAGAGTCCCTTGGACTGCAAGGAGATCCAACCAGTCCATCCTAAAGGAGATCAGTCCTGGGTGTTCTTTGGAAGGAATGATGCTAAAGCTGAAACTCCAGTACTTTGGCCACCTCATGCAAAGAGGTGACTCATTGAAAAAGACTCTGGTGCTTGGAGAGATTGGGGGCAGGAGGAGAAGGGGACGACAGGATGAGATGGCTGGATGGCATAACCGACTCAATGGACGTGAGTTTGAGTGAACTCATGAAGTTGGTGATGGACAGGGAGGCTTGCCATGCTGCAATTCATGGGGTCACAAAGAGTTGGACATGACTGAGCGACTGAACTGAACTGAACTTAAGGCAAACCATTCAATATCAGAGTAATCCAAGTCTATGCCCTACCAATAATGCTGAAGAAGCTGAAATTGAACAGTTCTATGAAGACATACAAGACCTTTTGGAACTAACACCCCCAAAAGATGTCCTTTTCATCATAGGGGACTGGAATGTAAAAGTAAGAAGTCAAGAGATACCTGGAGTAACAGGGAAGTTTGGCCTTGGAGTACAAAATGAGGCAGGGAAAAGGCTAACAGACTTTTGCCAAGATAATGCACTGGTCATAGTAAACACCCTTTCCAACAACACAAGAGAAGTCTCTACACATGGACATCACCAGATGGTCAAGGGGAAGCGCTATACAGTTAGTAAAAACAAGGCTGGGAGATTACTGTGGCTCAGATCATGAATGCCTTATTGCCAAATTCAGACTTATATTGAAGAAAGTAGCGAAAAACACTACAGCATTCAGGTATGACCTAAATCAAATTTCTTATGACTATACAGTGGAAGTGACAAATAGATTCAAGGGATTAGATCTGATAGAGTTCCTGAAGAACTATGAACAGAGGTTTGTGACATTGTTGAGAAGGCAGTGATCAAAACCATCCCCAAGAAAAAGAAATGTAAAAAGGCAAAGTGGTTGTGTGAGGAGACCTTACAAATAGCTGAGAAAAGAAGAGAAGCTAAAGGCAAATGAGAAAAGGGCAGCTATACCCATTTGAATGCAGAGTCCAAAGAATAGCAAGGAGAGATAAGAAAGCCTTCCTCAGTGATCAGTGCAAAGAAATAGAGGAAAACAATAGAATGGGAAAGACTAGAGATCTCTTCAAGAAAATTAGAGACACCAAGGGAATATTTCATGCAAAGATGGGCTCAATAAAGGACAGAAATGGTATGGACCTAAAAGAAGCAGAAGATATTAAGAAGAGGTGGCAAGAATACGCAGAAGAACTGTACAAAAAAGATCTTCATGACCCAGACAATAGCGATGGTGTGATCACTCACCTAGAGCCAGACATCCTGGAATGTGAAGTCAAGTGAGCTTTAGGAAGCATCACTATGAACAAAGCTAGTGGAGGTAATGGAATTCCAGTTGAGCTATTTCAAATCACAAAAGATGATGCTGTTTAAGTGATGCACTCAATATGCCAGCAAATTTGGAAAACTCAGCAGTGGCTACAGGACTGGAAAAAGTCAGTTTTCATTCCAATCTCAAAGAAAGGCAATGACAAAGAATGTTCAAACTATCACACGATTGGATTCATCTCACATGCTAACAAAGTAATGTTAAAAATTCTCTAAGCAAGGCTTCAACAATACATGAGCTGTGAACTTTCCGATGCTCAAGATGGATTTAGAAAAGGCAGAAGAACTAGAGATTAAATTGCCAACATCCATTGGATCATAGAAAGAGCAAGAGTTCCAGAAAAGCATTTACTTTATTGATTATGCCAAAGCCTTTGACTGGTAGATCACAATAAAATGTGGAAAATGCTTCAAGAGAAGAGAATACAAAGCCACCTGACCGGCCTCCTGAGAAATCTGTATGCAATTCAAGAAGCAACTGTTAGAACTGGACAGGGAACAACAGACTGGTTCCAAATTGGGAAAGAATTATGTCAAGGATGTATATTGTCACCCTGCTTATATAATGTATATACAGAGTACATCATGCAAAATGCCAGGCTGCATGAAGCACAAGCTGGAATCAAGATTGCTGGGAGAAATATCAATAATCTCAGATATGCAGATGACATCACCCTTATGGCAGAAAGTGAAGAAGAACTAAAGAGCCTTTTGATGAAAGTGAAAGAGGAGAGTGAAAAAGCCAGGTTAAAATTCAACTTTTGAAAAACTAAGATCATGGCATCCAGTCCCATCACTATAGCAAATAGATGGGAAAACAATGGAAACAATGAAAAACTTTATTTTGAGGGACTCCAAAATCACTGCAGATAGTGATTGCAGCCATGAAATTAAAAGACACTTGCTCCTTCGAGGAAAAGCTATGACCAACCTGGACAGTATATTAAAAAGCACAGACACAGGAAGGAGGTTCAAAAGGGATGGGGTTTATGTATACCTATGGCTGATTCACGTTGAGGTTTGACAGAAAAGAACAAAATTCTGTAAAGCAATTATCCTTCAATAAAAAAATAAATTAAAGAAAAAAAAAAAAAAGCAGAGATATTACTTTGCCAAAAAATATCTGTCCAGTCAAAGCTATGGTTTTTCCAGTAGTCATGTATGGGTGTGAGAGTTGGAGTATAAAGAAAGCTGAGCACCGAACTGATGCTTTTGAACTGTGGTGTTGGAGAAGACTCTTGATAGTCCATGGGACTGCAATAAGATCAAACCAGTCAAACCTAAATGAAATCAGTCCTCAATATTCATTGGAAGGACTGATGCTGAAGCTGAAACTCCAAAACTTTGGCCACCTGATGTGAAGAACTGACTCATTTGAAAAGAACCTGATGCTGCGAAAGATTGAAAGCATAAGGAGAACGGGACAACAGAGGATGTGATGGTTGAATGGCATCACCGACTCGATGGACATGAGCTTGAGCAAACTCCGGGAGTTGGTGATGTACAGGGCAGCCTGGTATGCTGGAGTCCATGGGGTCACAAAGAGTCTTAGACGACTGAGTGACTGAAATGATAATATATATATATATACACATACACATGATAATATATATATACACATACACAGACACACACACACACACACACATATATATATATATGAAAATAAGAATTTTTGCCTACATAAAAATGTCATGACATTTTGATTCTACTTGTTTGACTTAATATATATCTAATGCTAATTTCTAATCTATATTAACTCACAATTTTTATAGAGTCCCATGTATTTTGGCTAGTATTACTGCTGAAATCTAGGGAGTTTATTGTCTTTTTAAAATTAATTAATTTATTTTAATATAAATTTATTTATTTTAATTGGAGATTAATTACTTTACAATATTGTATTGGTTTTGCCATACATCAACATGAATCTGCAACAGGTATACACGTGTTCCCCATCCTGAACACCCCCTCCTCCCTTTCCGTACCATCCCTCTGGGTCATCTCAGTGCACCAGCCCCAAGCATCCAGTATCATGCATCGAACCTGGACTGGCGATTTGTTTCTTATATGATATTATGCATGTTTCAATGCCATTCTGCCAAATCATCCCACCCTCTCCCTCTCCCACAGAGTCCAAAGGACTGTTCTATACATCTGTGACTCTTATGCTGTCTCGCATACAGGGTTATCGTTACCATCTTTCTAAATTCCATATATATGTGTTAGTATACTATTTTGGTGTTTTTCTTTCTGGCATACTTCACTCTGTGTAATAGGCTCCAGTTTCATCCACTTCATTAGAATTGATTCAAATGTATTCTTTTTAATGGCTGAGTAATACTGCATTGTGTATATGTACCACAGCTTTCTTATCCATTCTTCTGCTGATGGACATCTAGGTTGCTTCCATGTCCTGGCTATTATAAACAGTGCTGGGATGAACATTGGGGTACACGTGTCTCTTTCAATTCTTGTTTCCTCGGTGTATATGCCCAGCAGTGGGATTGCTGGGTTGTATGGCAGTTCTATTTCCAGTTTTTTAAGGCATCTCCACACTGTTCTCCATAGTGGCTGTACTAGTTTGCATTCCCACCAACAGTGTAAGAGGGTTCCATTTTCTCCACACCCTCTCCAGCATTTATTGCTTATAGACTTTTGTATCGCAGCCATTCTGACTGGCGTGAAATGGTACCTCATTGTAGGTTTGATTTGCATTTCTCTGATATTGAGTGATGTTGAGCATCTTTTCATGTGTTTGTTAGCCATCTGTATGTCTTCTTTGGAGAAATGTCTATTTAGTTCTTTGGCCCATTTTTTTATTTGGTTGTTTATTTTTCTGGAATTGAGCTGCAGGAGTTGCTTGTATATTTTTGAGATTAATTATTTGATAGTTGCTTCATTTGCTATTATTTTCTCCCATTCTGAAGGCTGTCTTTTCACCTTGTTAATAGTTTCCTTTGTTGTGCAGAAAGAAGCTTTTAAGTTTAACTAGGTCCCATTTATTTATTTTTGCTTTTATTTCCAATATTCTGGGAGGTGGGTCATAGAGTATCCTGCTGTGATGTATGTTGGAGAGTGTTTTGCCTATGTTCTCCTCTAGGAGTTTTATAGTTTCTGGTCTTATGTTCAGATATTTAATCCATTTTGAGTTATTTTTGTGTATGGTGTTAGAAAGGGTTCTAGTTTCATTCTTTTACAAATGATTGACCAGTTTTCCCAGCACCACTTGTTAAGGAGATTGTCTTTAATCCATTGTATATTCTGGCCTCCTTTGTCAAAGATAAGGTATCCATATGTGCGTGGATTTATCTCTGGGCTTTCTATTTTGTTCCATTGATCTATATTTCTGTCTTTGTGCCAGTACCATACTATCTTGATGACTGTGGCTTTGTAGTAGAGCCTGAAGTCAGGGAGGTTGATTCCTCCAGTTCCATTCTTCTTTCTCAAGATTGCTTTGGCTATTTGGGGTTTTTTGTATTTCCATACAAATTGTGAAATTATTTGTTCTAGCTCTGTGAAAAATACCGTTGGTAGCTTGATAGGGATTGCATTGAATCTATCAATTGCTTTGGGTAGTATACTCATTTTCACTATACTGATTCTTCCGATCCATGAACATGGTATATTTCTCCATCTATCAGAGTCCTCTTTGACTTCTTTCAACAGTGTTTTATAGTTTTCTATATATAGGTCTTTCGGAGAAGGCAATGGCACCCTACTCCAGTACTCTTGCCTGGAAAATCCCATGTACGGAGGAGCCTGCTAGGCTGCAGTCCATGGGGTCACTAAGAGTTGGACACGGCTGAGCAACTTCAATTTCACTTTTCACCCTCATGCATTAGAGAAGGAAATCGAAACCCATTCCAGTACTCTTGCCTGGAGAATCCCAGGGATGGGGGAGCCCGGTGGGCTGCCATCTATGGGGTCGCACAGAGTCGGACACGACTGAAGCGACTTAGCAGCAGCAGTAGCATATATATGTCTTTAGTTTCTTTAGGTAGATATATTCCTAAGTATTTTATTTTTTTCATTGCAATGGTGAATGGACTTGTTTCCTTAATTTCTATTTCTATTCTCTGATTATTAGTGTATAGGAATGCAAGGGATTTCTGTGTATTGATTTTATATCCTGCAACTTTACTATATTCATTGATTAGCTCTAGTAATTTTCTGGTGGAGTCTTTAGGGTTCTCTATGTAGAGGATCATGTCATCTGCAAACAGAGTTTTACTTCTTCTTTTCCGATGTGGATTCCTTTTATTGCTTTTTCTGCTCTGATTGCTGTGGCCAAAACTTCCAAAACTATGTTGAATAGTAGTCATGAAAGTGGGCACCCTTGTCTTGTTCCTGACTTTAGGGGAAACGCTTTCACTTTTTCACCATTGAGGACAATGTTTGCTGTGGTTTTGTCCTATATAGCTTTTATTATGTTGAGGTATGTTCCTTCTATTCCTGCTTTCTGTAGAGTTTTTATCATAAATGGATGTTGAATTTTGTCAAAGGCTTTCTCTGCATCTATTGAGATAATCATATGGTTTCAATTTATTTATGTGATGTATTACATTGATTGATCTGCGGATATTGAAGAATCCTTGCTTCCCTGGGATAAAGCCCACTTGGTCATGGTGTATGATCTTTTTAATGTGTTGTTGGATTCTGTTTGCTAGAATTTTGTTAAGGATTTTTGCATCTATGTTCATCAGTGATATTGACCTGTAGGTTTCTTTTTTTGTGGGATCTTTGTCAGGTTTTGGTATTAGGGTGATGGTAGTCTCATAGAATGAGTTTGGAAGTTTAGCTTCCTCTGCAATTTTCTGGAAGAGTTTGAGCAGGATAGATGTTAGCTCTTCTCAAAATTTTTGGTAAAATTCAGCTGTGAAGCCCTCTGGACCTGGGCTTTTGTTTGCTGGAAGATTTCTGATTACAGTTTCAATTTCTGTGCTTGTGATGGGTCTGTTAAGAATTTCTATTTCTTCCTGGTTCATTTTTGGAAAGTTGTACTTTTCTAAGAATTTGTCCATTTCTTCCAAGTTGTCCATTTTATTGGCATATAATTGGTGATAGTAGTCTCTTATGATCCTTTGTATTTCTGTGTTGTCTGTTGTGATCTCTCCATTTTCATTTCTAATTTTATTGATTTGGTTTTTGTCCCTTTGTTTCTTGATGAGTCTGGCTAATGGTTTGTTAATTTTATTTATCCTTTCAAAGAACCAGCTTTTGGCTTTGTTGATTTTTGCTATGGTCTCTTTTGTTTCTTTTGCATTTATTTCTGCCCTAATTTTTAAGATTTCTTTCCTACTACTAACCCTGGGGTTCTTCATTTCTTTCTTTTCTAGTTGCTTTAGGTGTAGAGTTAGGTTATTTATTTGACTTTTTTCTTGTTTTTTGAGGTATGCCTGTATTGCTATGAACTTTCCCCTTAGCTCTGCTTTTACAGTGTCCCACAGGTTTTGGGTTGTTGTGTTTTCATTGTCTTACTGATTAAAAATTTTTGAATGAGGCTTGAACCTTCTAATCCATTTTTCTGAGAATATAAAGAAATATTCTGTTGCAAAAAACAGGAAATTACCATGTGATACAGTATCATTTCTTAACTACAGATTTTGTTTTAATCTTATAAAATTTTATACTAATGTCCATTATTTGTTTTCATACCTTATTCAAGACTCCACATTGCATTTAATTGCATTGATCAGCTTCAGCTACATGCAAAAAATTATGGTAAATTCTTTTTTCAGTTTTATTCTATTATAAACATTTTCTAATTTTCTTTGTTATGGCTTCTAGACAAACCCCTCATTTAAAAGCGGACATTTTATTTCCAAATACATGGGATTTTTAAAGTATCTTTGATATTAATTTCTCATTTAAATGCTTTCTTTTCTGCAATCACCCTCCATATTTTTTCAGTCTCCTAACTCTATTGAGGCTTTCAATGGCCAAGTCAAAGATCTCTCTTGGTAAATGTCACACTTAACTTGATAATATGTGGATTATTTTCAAATATATTTTGTTAATGATATCTAACATTATTTCCCAGTAATAAGAGAACAGACTCTATAATTTAAACATCTTTAGACCATGAAATTTGTGTACCTGGTCTTATGTCTCTGGATATGTTCCAGTATCTCTTAGTTTATAGTCTATGGGTACTTGAATAGAATTTGTATCCTACAGTTGTGTGAAAATTGTATAAATCTTAATTATGTCAAATTGGTTCATAATGCTTTTCAGGTCTACTATACTCTATTTCTCTGTACATTCATTCTATAAATTTTTGAGAGATTGATATGGAAACTCCAACTAAAAATCATAATTTATCTATTTAAAATAAAGAATTGTAATATATAGTGGAACTATATGTAACTTTGTTCAACATTTTCCAAGTCTCCTGTAAATGTGTTATCATATTTTCATAATTTTAAAAAAATAGAAAGATAAAAAAATAAAGTGAGTATCAGAATCAGCATATATTTGTTTCTTGTTATTTTTGTCCACTCAGTAACTCTACTGATTTGGAATTTTAATCAATTTACAATGAAAGAAATTATTGATAGGGAAGGACTTGCTGTTGTCATTTTATTATTTTCCATTTGTCGTGTATCTTTTTCTCTCTTTTTTTTCTCTAGATCTATTCCTTTGTGCTTTCTTACAGTTACATGTTTTGATTCTTTTCTTTTGTGTGTTGTCTTTATGTATTTTGCTTTGTAGTTACCATAGTGCTTAAAAAAATATCTAATAGTTAAAAAAATTTAAATTGATAACTTCAAACTATACACTTTTACTTCTCAACAGATACATATTTTGTGGTAGTAATGTCACAAATTAAATCTTTTATATTGTGTTTCTGTGACATTTTAATAGTCATAGATATTATATTTATATTTTAGTTTCTTTATCAGAATTAACATTGAATTACATGCTACTGTTGCATCTGTATGGTAGTCTGTATTTGTCTATATATTTACCCTTACCAGTGAGCTTTATACTTTTATATGCTTTTGTGTTCCTGTTTATAATCCCTTCACTTCAACTTAAAAGACTTCCTTTGGCATTTCTTGCAAGGCAAGTCTAGTGGTAATGAACTCTCTCAGCTTTTGTTTATCTGGCAAAGTCTATATTACCTTCATTTTTGAAGGATAATTTTGATTGCACTTCTTTTTTGGCAGTTTTTTTTTTTTTTTAATTCTCTGAATCTATCAACTAACTCCCTTCTGGTTTGCAAGATATCTATGGAGAAGTCTGCTGATGGTTTTATGGGTGCCCTCTTATACATGAAAAGCTCTTTGATTTTCTCTTGCTGTTTTCAAAATCCTTCCTTTTAACAATTTGATTATAAAGCATGGCAGCATGGATTTCTTTGGATCATATTTAGAGAATTTTGGGTTTCTTGAATCTGAATGTTTATTTCCTCTCTAGATTTAGGAAGTGTTAGGCAATTATTTCTCAGAAGTTTCTGCCCCTTTCTCTCTCTACCTTCCAGGATTCCCACAATACATATATTTGTCTGTTTGCTAGTTATTGGTAAATCCTTAAGTTTTTTTCTTCCTTTTCCATTCTTTTATTTTCTTTTTGTATTCTGAATGGACAATTTCAAATGACTTATCTTTGTTATAGCTGACTCTTTCTTCTGTTTGATCAATTTGATGCTGAGCCTTTCTTACAAATCATTTGGTTTGGTTACTGCATTTTTCAGCTCCAAAATTTCTGTTGTTAAAAAATACTTTTTTCTTGTTGAAATTCTCAGTTTGTTCATGTAGTATCATTTTTCTAAGCTCATAGAATATCTTTATAATGTTTATTTTTAAAATTTTGTTAGTTTATGTAATTACCTGTCTTTTTTTGAGGCTTATTTTGTTACTTTGCTTGGGCCATTTTTACTTGTTTCTTTGTGTGCCTTGTAACTTTATGTTGATATCAGTGTATTTGGAAAACAACTACCTCCCTCATTCTTTATGAATTGTCTTTATAGATGGGAAGAACATCCTCAATCAACTTTAAAGATTCTGGGAGGCATCTCAAATCTTTTCTGTGGATGTGTCTTCTTTGGACTTGTGCATGTAAATTCCTAATTAGAAGGAACTGCTGCCCCCCACCCCACCCCCTGCCCAAGCATTTATAATATCTTGTTCCCTCTGGTGTTTATCTGTAATACTGCATGTCCCCTGGAGCAGCAGCAGTATACCACCCCCCCCCTTTTTTTTTCCATTGTCCCTCTGGCATCTGAAGTATATTGGATTTTATCACCACTGTGACACATGTTAGACTGAGACTAGTCCCTCACATTGGAGAAAGGAATGGCAACCCACTCCAGTATTCTTGCTTGGAGAATCCCAGGGATGGGGGAGCCTGGTGGGCTGCCATCTATGGGGTAACACAGAGTCGGACACGACTGAAGTGACTTAGCAGCAGTCCCTCACATGGCCCACTTAAAAGTGAATGTTGTACATGAGTTTCAGTCCTTCCCTCCCACAAGATAAGTCATGGCTGTAATTTTTCCCAACCAGGTTGTGCTGAGCCAGGGGAAGGGAGTCTGGTAGTGAATGGGTAAGAGTACTAACATTCCTCTTTAATCTCAGTAGTCTGCAGACATCTAGGGTATACTATACCTCTTCAGTGCTCAGAACTTGGTGGTAAATAAGCTAGTCCCATGGGCAGACCTCTAAAAATCCAGAACTTTGTACAGATGCTTCAACACTTTCTCTCCCTAGGGAGAAGGATTTGAGGGTTTTCACTACTGTGTTCTGTGCCAGCTAGAGGGAAGGGCTATGGCGAGTAAGTGCTTACTTGTCCATACCTTTGCCATTGTTCTCAGAAACTCCCAAACTGGAGGCTTTTCCTGTCTGTGTTCAGACTGATGCAAGACAGAAACTAGTCTTTTGGGAAGCCTCCTTAAAATTCCGAACATTGACACAGGGACATATGCTCCTGTTTTCTCCTTCCTTCCTTGGGGACAAGCTGAGAACTTGAGTATTTCTTTTTAATCATGAGATACTGTGCCAGGTAGAGGGATTATGGTAAGAGGGTGCCACAAATTTTCCTACTAGCTTCAATGCAGCTGGTTGCATGCTCAAGGGTGATCTCTAGATTCCTCCAGAGGAAACTTGTCCCTGTATGGTAGTTGAATCATTGTGTCTGTGGGAGGAAAACAGCTCTGAGGATTCTTATCTCACTACCTTGCTGACAGCATTCTCACACATACTTGAATTTTCTGAATTTTTAAATAAATGGCCATCATGTATACCATTACAAAAACCAACTAAATGTGCTATTTTTTTTAAACAAGGTGAGGAAAGAAGTAATATATTATTCAAAGACATTCAGTTCAGTTCAGTCACTCAGTCGAGTCCAACTCTTTGCAACCCCATGAACCGCAGGATGCCAGTCCTCCCTGTCCATCACCAACTTCCGGAGTCCACCCAAACCCATGTCCATCGAGTCAGTGATGCCATCCAAACTGTTGTCCCCTTCTCCTTCTGCCCTCAATCTTTCAATCCTTCCCAGCATCAGGGTCTTTTCAAATGAGTTAGCTCTTCCCATCAGGTGGCCAAAGTATTGGAGTTTCAGCTTCAACATCAGTTCCTCCAGTGAACACCCAGGACTGATCTCCTTTAGGATGGACTAGTTGGATCTCCTTGCAGTCCAAGGGACTCTCTAGAGTCTTCTCCAACACCACAGTTCAAAACCATCAATTCTTCAATGCTCAGCTTCCTTTATAGTTCAACTCTCACATTCATACATGACCACTGGAAAAACCATATCCTTGACTAGATGGAACTTTGTTGGCAAAGTGATGTCTCTGCTTTTTAATATGCTGTCAAGGTTGGTCATAACTTTCCTTCCAAGGAGCAAGTGTTTTTTAGTTTCATGGCTGCAGTCACCATCTGCAGTGATTTTGGAGCCCAGAAAAATAAAGTCAGCCACTGTGTACACTGTTTCCCCATGTATTTGCCATGAAGTGATGGGACCGTTTGCCATGATCTTAGTTTTCTGAATGTTGAGCTTTAAACCAACTTTTAACTCTCCTCTTTCACTTTCATCAAGTTGTAAAATTGGCAAATACTTTCAAAAATGAAAATGCTAATCAAAGAAATCAAACATGTGCTTACGGTAGGATTATCAGTTGATAGAAATTTGTTCATTTTGTGAGAATAATGGGATTGTGCATCTTTCAGATTTTCTTTTTGATAATACTTATTTCTTATGTTTTCTATAATAAAAATGCATAGTTTTATAACAAAATACTCACTTTTAACTGAAAAAAAAATACTTCTAAGGTTCTCTATTATCTTTCTCTTTATTTATTTATTTTAATTAGAGGCTAATTACAATATTATGATGGTTTTTGCCATACATTCACACGATTGTGCTATTATAACTCTCCAATGACTTTATGTACCAAACCAACCCCACATTATCCACAGTTATATTTTTAGAAAGCAGCTCTGATAATGTGATATTTATTTTAAAAAATCAAGGTATTTCTTATTTTTTAAATATATTTTTATTTGGAGGATAATTTCTTTACAATATTGTGTTGGTTTTTGCCATACAACAATGTGAATCAGCCATAAGTCTACATATGTTCTCTCCCTCTTGAATTTCCCTCACATCCCAGGTGTTCCTTATTGATGCATTACTGAATTCCTCCACCTAGTAGATTAAAATGTCTGGATTCTGCCCAAAGAATACTTTCTATACTCTTTTTATACTACATGACTTATATTCCCAGCCACACCACATGACTCTAACTGCATTGAATATTCTCTGAAGGTAACTGCCTCTCTTCATTTGTACATATTAATTTCATAGCTTGTGAAGTTCTCTATTTTCCACTTAATTATCTAATATTCTCATCACATGGACCATTTCATTTGTCCAATTTCTTTCTACTTTTCTAGGTTTCGCTCAACCAGTTTTCTCTCTCAGACTTTTGCAGTTATATTATTCTTTATTTAGTCCTTCCTTTTTTCATATTCCATTGAATTTTAATTGGGACAAAAATACATTACATAAAATTTACCATTATAACAATTCTTAAGTGTACAATTCAATAATTTCAATAAAATTGACATTGTTATACATTAATCTCCAGGCTTCTTTTCATCTTGCAAAACTAAAACTCCATATACAATAAATAACAACCACCCACTTCCCCTTACTGTCAGGCCCTGAAAACGACCATTTGTGAATTTGACTATTCTATGTAGTGATATCAGAGAGTATCTGTCTTTCTGTGACCTGTTTTATTTCACTTACCATACTGTCCTAGTGTACATCCATGCTGTAGCATGTGTCAAAATTTCCTTCCTTTTCAAGGCTAAATAATACTCTGTTGTGTATATATATCACATTTTACTTGTTATCCATCAGTATACACTTATCAACTCTTGTGAATAATGCTACTATAAAGAGATCTACATATACCTTGTCATGGCCTTGCTTTCAATTATTTGCAGTATATATCCAAAAGTATAATTGCTGGATCGTGAAGTAGTTCTATTTTTAATATTTTTTGAGGAACCACCATACTGTATTCAATAGTGACTATAACTTCTACATTACCAATGATAACACTCAAGGTATTCAATTACCCCATATTACTGAGCGACTTCACTTTCACTTTTCACTTTCATGCATTGGAGAAGGAAATGGCAACCCACTCCAGTGTTCTTGCCTGGAGAATCCCAGGGATGGGGGAGCCTGGTGGGCTGCTGTCTATGGGGTCGCACAGAGTCAGACATGACTGAAGCGACTTCGCAGCTAATTAATATTTGTCTTTGATTTTCAACACTTTGATTTTAATGGGTCTCTGGGTTTGTCTTTAAATTCTTCTGCTTATGTGTCATTGAGCTTCTTGTATTTGAATAGTCATGTTTTTGAATATTTGGGAAATTCTCAACTATTACTTAAGTGAGACCTTTGCCCATTTCTCTCTTTTCCATCTGGGACTCTCATAATGTGTATTTTAATCTTCTTGATGCTGTCTCATAAGTTCTTTACACTCTATTTGCTCTTTTCATTATTTTTTCTTTTGTTTCTTCAGATTGGATAGTTTCAAATGATCTGCCTTCATATTAACTAATTATTTCCTCTGTGTGTTTGAATGTAGTATTGAACACCTCCAGTGAGTTTTTCAACTCAGTCATTATGTTCTTCAGCTATAGAATTTTTTGTTTAGTTCTTTTTTGTAATTTCTACTTCTCTATTGATATTCACATTTTGTTCATATATCCATTTCTTGACTTCATTTAATTTTCTGTCCATGTTCCCCCTCATTGGACACATTTAATGTTGCTATTTCGAAGTTTTTGTCAAATAAATCTAGGGCTTATTTTTTTTTAAGCATCATTTTCTGAAGATTTATTTCTCCTTCAAATGCGGCGTGTTTCCCTGTTTCTTTGTATATCTTATACTTTGTTGACAGTTAGCATTTGAAAAAACAATGACCTCTCCTAGTCTTTGCAAACTTACTCCATTCAGGGGACTGTTTGTGTGCTAGTGTGCTCAGTTGTGTCTGACTCTTTGCTACCTCATGGGCTTTAGCCCACCAGGTTCCTATGTCAATTGGATTTTCCAGGCAAGAATACTGGAGTGGATTGCCATTTCCTACTCCAGGGGATCTTCCTGACCCAGGGATCAAACCCAGTTCTCTTGTATCTCCAGCATTGGTAGGCAGATTCTTTACCACTGTGCCACCTGCGAAGCCCTTCAATGAAGACTAGACCTTCACTAGTCAGTTCAGCGTGAATTTTCAAGGTCATCTCAGCCCTTTTCCTGAGAATGTATCTTCCCTGGGGCCATGCATTTGATTTTGACTCCAATTGTGTTTGTTTGGTTTTTTTTTTGGTTTTTTTTTTTTTTTTTTTTTTTTCTATATAGCTGCTTTTATATATCTTAGTTTCCCTAAGACTCTCACTCCTGTATCTTCTCAGGGTAGTTTTCTGTTGTATTCCTCTGACTGTAATCTCCTGTCTTTAGGTGCTTACAAATATGCATTCCTCTTGAAATGCTTTTTTGTTGTGGTTCCTGACACTTATTTCAGCAGCCTCCAACCTAATATCAAAAGTATGTCAACATGCTATTCTGTCTCCTGAGATTCACAGGAGACAGAAACCAATCCCTTGAAATGTCTCCAGACAAACCAGAACACTGTAAGTACCTTTCACTCTTTTCTTTCCATCTCAAAAGGGGAACTGGGAATTATACAGCTTCCTCCTGAAAGCATGGTGCTGCACCAGAGGCAGTGGGAAGGGTGGATAAAACATTATGAAATTTCCTATGTCTTCCATATAGATTTTCTTTTCAGTTAGGCATTTCTTTGGTTGCTCCAAATTTGTATCTGGTTTTAAGAGTCAATTCCTAGGCAGGTTGATAAGAAGTCAGGGGTCCCCAAGGAGGAGATAGGGATCTGGAATTCTCAAGGAGAAAAAAAAAGGACAAAAGTCTTGTTTTCCTCTACATTCCTTAGTCTTAGTCACATAAAACTTTTTTTTTTTTCTTTAAGCCCAGAACTGATGATTACAAAACAAACAGCTCAGTTTAAACTCTGTACTAAGGATGATATAACAGCAATGTATCCTGCTTAAGGACAACTTCTCCTTCTTGAAAACCTTCTTACTAATCCTGCTATCTTAAACTGTATATTATGGGAGTGGGTCTGGTAAGATCTTTCTATTGCTAAATTCTAATCCTGTTACCTTAAAATGTAAATTGTAGGAGCGGGTCTGGTAAAATTTTTACAACTTTGAGTCGTTCTTTTGATTTATTGTAATAACTAATTTAAAAAGTATAAAACTCCCTTACTTAGACTAGTGAGGGGGGCATTCTTTGTCCCCCTTCTGATGTCTATGTCAGAAGCTTTCTCTGTCCCTTTTCTTTAAGTTCAGTTCAGTCACTCAGTCATGTCTGACTCTTTGTGACCCCATAGACTGCAGCACGCCAGGCCTCCCTGTCCATCACCAACTCCTGGAGTTTACTCAGACTCATGTCCGTTGAGACGGTGATGACATCCAACCATCTCATCCTGCATTGTCTACTTCTCCTCCTGCCTTCAATCTTTCTTAGCATGAGAGCCTTTTCAAATGAGTCAGTTCTTCCCATCAGGTGGTCAAAGTATTGGAATTTCAGCTTCAACATCAGTCCTTCCTATGAATATTCAGGACCGATTTCATTTAGGATGGACAAGTTGGATTTCATGTCCAAGGGACTCTCAAGAGTCTTCTCCAATACCACAGTTCAAAAGCACCAATTCTTCAGTGCTCAGCTTTCTTCACAGTCCAACTTTTACATCCATACATGACTACTGGTAAAACCATAGCTTTGACTAGGTAGACTTTTGTCAGCAAAGTAATGTTTCTGCTTTTTAATATTCAGTCTAAGTTGGTCATAGCTTTTCTTCCAAGGAGCAAGCATCTTTTAATTTCATGGCTGGAGTCACCATTTGCAGTCATTTTGGAGCCCCCCAAAATAAAGTATTTCATTGTTTCCCCATCTATTTGCCATGAAGTGATGAGATGGGATGCCAGGATCATAGTTTTTAGAATTACCATTGAGTTTTAAGCCACTTTTCTCATTCTCCTCTTTCATTTTCATTAAGAGGCTCTTTATTTCCTCTTTGCTTTCTGCCACAAGGGTGGTGTCATCTGCATATCTGAGATTATTGATATTTCTCCTGGCAATCTTGGTTCCAGTGTGTGCTTGATCCAGCCCAGCATTTCTCATGATGTAACTGCATATAAGTTAAATAAGCAGGGTGACAATATACAACCTTTGTGTAATCTTTTCCCAATTTGGAACCAGCCTGTTGTTCCATGTCTGGTTCTAATTGTTGCTTCTTGTCATGCATACAGATTTCTCAAGAGGAAGGTAAATCCGTCTGCTGTGGTATTCCCATCTCTAAGAATTTTCAAGTTTTTTTGTGATCCACACAGTCAAAGGCTTTGGCATAGTCAATAAAGCAGAAGTAGATGTCTTTCTGGAATTCTCTTGCTTTTTCTATGATCCAACAGATGTTGGCAATTTGATCTCTGTTTCCTCTGTCTTTTCTAAATCCAGCTTGAACATATGGAAGTTCATGGTCCATGCATTGTTGAAGACTATTTTGGAGAATTTTGATCATTACTTTGCTATCGTGTCAGATGAGTGCAATTCTGTGGTAGTTTGAGCATTCTTTGGCATTGCCCTTCTTTGGGATTGGAATGAAAACTGACCTTTTCTAGTCCTGTGGCCATTACTGAGTTTTCCAAATTTGCTTACATATTAAGTGCAGCACTTTCACAGAACATCTTTTAGGATTTGAAATAGCTCAACTGGAATTCCATCACCTCCACTAGCTTTGTTTGTAGTGATGCTTCCGAAGGCCCACTTGACTTCACATTCCAAGATGTTTGGCTCTATGTGAGACACCCATTCATCCAATATATATTTATTGAACACCTACTGTGTACTAAGCATTTTTTTAAATGCTTAAGATACTTCAGTGAAGAAAATAAGCTTTCCTGCTTACTGTGAGATTTTATTCATATTAAATCATCCACCTCAATCAGCATCTATATCTTTAATTTTTTTCGTTGCAAAAATAAAACTGTTTTAATTTTGTTTTTTCACATTTTAAAAAAATCTTCAGCCATGTGGAGCTTTTAATTTTATCAGACTCTCCTACAGGTTTGTTCTGCTGTCTTGTATTTGTGGTTGTCTGTCTCTCCATCCATTCCTTGAACATGTACAAACCATCCTGGTCTCTTTCTTCCTAATCAGCATAATTTGCTTGTGTTCCTAAGGAATCTCTTGAATCTTTGAGGAACATTAAAGATGAATTTCCATGACTGGGTTTCTGTTTTTGTTTTGTTTTGTTTTGTTTTAGAAACCATTTTGTTTAAACTGGAGTTGAGTCCAAGGCCAGCTACATGTTTTTGGTTCTTCAAGGTATTTTGCAATGTGGTTCTGATACAATATCAGGGCAGTAAGTTCATCTTTTAAAAGAGCATTCTGCTTTGCACTTATAAGGAAAAAAAAAAGAGTAAGGTAGAAATTATAAAGAATTCAAGGATCAAAAATAGAGATCTAATCCCTTCTCAGTAACAGTCTAGAAGACAGGATTTTATGTAATGATAGCTGCTTTTATAAATAAAATCCATGGGAAAAGCAGATTAGGAAAATTTGATGGAATGTTTAGATCTTATATGTCTAGGTTATGCACATTTACAATTCACATGCAAATGCTCACCATAAAATGTTTTTGGCTGACTACTGTATAAGTAAAGGCTGACAATGGGTAGATGAGCTGTCTAATAGAACAGCTTTTAAATTAGGAAGTCATGTAAGATGATAAACTGAACAAAAAGTCAGAACTTTAGCTTTTCAAGAAGACGTTTTACATCTATGTTGATGCAAATTTTCATTTCGTCCCACTCTTTTCCTCCCCCACTGTCTACAAGTTCATTCTTTACATTTGTGTCTCCATATTTTTCCTGCAAATAGGTTCATCAAGACCATTTTTCTAGATTCCATATATGAGTGTTAATATACTGTATTTGTTTCTCTCTTTTTGACTTATTTTCCTCTGTATAACAGACTCTAGGTTCATTCACCTCACTAGAACTGACTCAAATTCATTCTTTTAAATGGCTGAGTAATATTACATTGTATATATGTACCACATCTTCTTTATCCATTCATCTGTTAATGGACGTATAGGTTGATTCCATGTCCTGGCTATTGTAAATAGTGCTGCTTTGAACATTGGGGTACATGTGTGTTTTAGAACTGTGATTTCCTTAGGGTGTATGCCCAGTAGTGGGGTTGCTGGGTCATATGAAACATTTATTCCTAGTTTTTTAAGGACTCTCCATACTGTTTTCCATAATGCCTGTGTCAGTTTATATTCCCACCAACAATATAGGAGGGTTCCCTTTTTTCCACATCCTCTCTAGCATTTATTATTTGTAAATTTTTTGATGATGACCATTCTGGTTGGTGTGAAGTAATACCTCATTGTTTTGATTTTCATTTCTCTAATAATTAGCGAAATTGAGCATATTTTCATGTGTTTATTGGCCATCTGTATGTCTTTTTTGAATAAATGTCTATTTATGTCTTCTGCCTATTTTTGATAGGGCTATTTGTTTTCCTAACATTGAGCTGTATGAGTTGCTTATATATGTTCTGGAGATTAATCTTTTGTCAGTTGTTTTGTTTGCAATTATTTTCTCCCATTCTAATATTCACATATATTGATGTGAGTGGTGTGTGTGTGTGTGTGTGTGTGTGTGTGTGTGTGTCTGTGCGCACTGCTGTTGTTATTGCTTAGTCACTCAGTTGTGTCTGACTTTGCAATCCCAGGGACTGTAGTACACCAGGCTCCTGTGTCCATGACATTTCCTTGGCAAGAATACTGCAGTGGGTTGGCAATTCCTCCTTCAGGGTATCTTCCCTACCCAGGGATTGAACCCACATCTCCTGTATCTCCTGTATTGGCAGGTTCTTTACCACTGAGCCACCTGGGAAGACTATGAGTGATACGCTTAGCCTCAGTTTTGTTATATGATTTTTGCTATATTTTATTTATTCAAGTCTTGTCTTTTACACTTAGACTAGCTAAAAGTGTGTCATTTTTATTTTAAGAAAGCCAACTCATGGTTTCATAGACGTCTCTACATATTTTTTGTATTCTTTATTTCATTTATTTCTTCTCTGATCTTTGTTATTTCCTTCCTCTACTAACTTCTGCCTTTTAGCTTTTCCCTTAGTTCCTTGAGGTTAAAACTTAAATTTCTTATTCTGATATCTTTTCTTTTTTGTAATGTAGACATTTATCAATAAAACGCCCCAATTTAACTTGCTTTTCCACATCCATAAACTTTGGCATATTGTATTTTCATTTTCATTTGTTTCAAATTATTTTTAACTTCATTTTTGATCTCTTCTATGACCCACTAATCCGGAACCAGAGGCCACAGTGGATTCTTAGTTTATGGGAGCCAGTAAACACTGGAAATGTGCGGAAATTCTGGGTTCATAGGGGCTCACGGGGCATGTTGTGTCAGGGAGGCATTCTGTACCAGTGTGATATTGATGTCTGAATTTTCAGGATCCTACCAGGAGGTAGGAACTACTTGGATCATGGGAACCAGCCAACTCTTGGTTGGCTTGGAGCCTGGGTTTGTTGGAGCCTACCTGAAGCTAATGCGACCTGTGGCCATTGGAACCAGCTGGTGCTGAAGTAGACTGAGAGTCTGAGTTCATAGGAGGACCCCAGAAGCCTCATACCATGGAAGTTGCTTGAACTTGCAGGAGCCTCTTGGGGCTGCAAAAGTTGCTATGGTTGATAGAGCCAGCAGGCACCTGTATGGGCTGGGGGCTTAAGTTTTCAGGAGCCTTCTGGGAGCCTGGAACCATAGGAGTCACTAGGGTCATGAAAGCCAGACAACACTAGAGTGAGCTAGGAGGCTGTGTTTGCTGGAGCCACCTGAGACCATGGGAAGAAGCCAGTGTTGGGGTAGACAGAGGGCCTGGGTTCTTGTAAGCCTATTGGGAGCTTGGTGCCATGAAAGCTGCCTGTGTCATGAGTGTCAGCAAGTACTGGGGTAAACTGAGAGCCTGGGTTCATAGAAGTATGCAAGGGGCCTGATGCCACAGAAGTTTCCTTGGAGCCAAGCACCTGGGTGAGCATGGGGCCTGGGTCACAGGACCCTGCAGGAGCCTAGGTGTGAACCTGCTGAAATCACCCAAGGCCATGAGATTTTTCTAGGAGATGTTTCTAGGAGAGGATGGGCAGCAGCAGCAGAAGAAGATGGGAGCTAGAAATTTCTATACTACCATTTAGCTGATGTCATTCCTACAAAAATTTAAAACAAGGAAACAGATTACATATTTTAACTGTTACATAAGTATTAATAGTATAAGAACTATCATGTCTGAGAATGATAAACATTGAATAAAGTTTAGTAGTTTCCATTGGTGAAGGAGAGATGAAACAGACCAGTGAAGATTGCACAGCTTGCTTCAGTATATTTGTAATATATATTCACTAAAAATACTTGCGAAGAAAATATAGCAAAACATTAATATTTGATAAAACTGGATAGTGGGTAAGTTTTTTTAAATTACTTTCTATATTTTATGTGTAATTGAAGTATGTTAAGTAAGAAAGTTTGTTACATCCATTAAGATCGTCAGGAACTTGGATCTTTAAACAATTAATTTATATGGTAACCAAAGAGTAAGATATTACATATTGTTCTGAGAAAGCTAGCACTATTTGTTACATTCCAGATTTCTCTCTAAATCATTCACTGTAGCTATTGGTCTGTTAGAAACTTTAACATTAAAAACTTAGAAATAATAGATAAGACATATATTTACGAGGCTTTGATTTGCTTAATGAAAAAACAAACCTTAGAAATATTGAAAAACTCTGTGTAATGTTTATACTAAAGTTTCAATTGGTTGGATAATAAATTGTTAAAAGTTTTAAGGAGCATCGTTTGTTGTCAATGTTGTTGAATAAGTAACATTTGAGTCCTTTTTGAAATTCCCCTTTAGTTTCCTGTGAGTACTTGAAAATTTTTGTTGTTGTTTTGTTCTATTTTTTAAATAAGGTACCAGAGCCAAAATTAAATAGTGACCCCTGTTACAATTTTTTTTGTTGTTGTTGTTCCTCATATGAAGCAAAACTGTCATACTTGTGAGCTCATTATTCAATTAACTCATCAAAGGTAAATCTTTTTTTCTTCCTTTTGTTAAGATAAACATGTTTTGTTCGTGTTGCAGGTGAATGTCCTTGGATAGAAACAATTAATACAGCATGCATTCTCAGTCATGTCTGACTCTTTGTGACCCCATAGGCTGCACACTCCTTTGTCTGTGGAATTTCACAAGCAAGAATACCGGAGTTGGTTGCCATTTCCTACTCCAGGTGATCTTCCCAACCCAGGATCAAACCCACATCTCTTGCATTGGCAGGCTGATTTTTTACCACTGGACCACCTTGAAACCCCAAACAGTTAACATACACACATATGTGCACATGGTCATGAGCAACTATTACCTGATTTATTGACCAGAATTTTTCAGTTTGCCTTGTATATTTTATTCCTTTTCCAGAACAGCTGGTAAATAAAGTTTCAATCATTTATTCACTCATTCATGTATTTATACTTTATTTAATAGAAATTTTGCATAAAGTACACTCCAATTATATGTTGAATGGCTGAATTGTTTTACGTTCACTCTATACTAGCCATTTCCTCTAGATTTCATCATTTTTCTCCTCTTCTATTTTCTCTCACACATACCCACATGCACAAAACGCCATTTTAAAAAAGTTAACAGCAATTCCCAAGCCCTGACCTTAAAAATCTCAAACATTTTATGTGACTTTGCAAGTATATCATGTTCTTCAAATTCCTCAATCATATTTAATAGATTAATTTTATTTTTTTATAGAATTCTACTAATGAAAAATAGATTTATAATCCATAATAGAAAAATAATATAGTTGCTAATTCATATCACATCTAACTAACAAAATAAAATTTAGATTTCTTATAGACAAAGAACTTTGATAAAGCTGAGTGTGACATGTAGGGAATCAGTAAAACAAATGATGTGGTAAAAGGTGAGATAAGAGATATATTGTAAGTTTATAACAAGTTCAGAAAGATTGTTATACAAACAAACATACTCTTTAGAAAAAGAAAGATTTTCAATAATTTTGGTAAGAATTTTATAATTTTGTTAACATTTTAGGCAAATCAATACAGTGTTTGAATATGTATATAAAATAATAACAATATGTATTTGAATGCTTACATTCTGTACCGGGTTCTATTCTAAGAACTTTACATATATTAACTCATTTAATGCTCCCAATGGATCTATGAGGTAAGATACTTTCATTATCTCCATTTTATATATGAAAAAAATGATGTTATCAAAGGGATAAATAATTTGCCAAAAGTTATGTAGCTTGTAAGTAATAGAACTGGGATTTATGCCAGGGAGTCTGGCTCCAGAATCTGTGCTCTTAACTCCTTTATTTACCCATCTCCCATAATAACTAAACCATTTCTTATAGCTACATCAAATTCTTTCTGTATAGCAAAGATTTGGTATAAATACTTTTTTTTAAATATGTATTTTTTAATTCACAAAAGAGTCAGACATGACTTAGCAATTAAACCACAAAAAATTTAATTAGTAACCTTTACTTTTTAGAGTAGGTCTAGATTCATAGGAAAAGTGAGTATAGGACAAAAAGTTTCTATTTACCCTTAGACAACCTCCCACACAAGTGATACAGTTGTTAAAACTGGTGAAACTACACTGATACATCAGCAGCCAAGATATATAATTTATTGGTGTTGACAGTCTATGGATTTTGACAAATGTATAATGATATGTATCCGCTATGAGAGTACTATACAGTATAATTTTACTGCCCTTAAAATTCCTCAGTGATTTGCCTGTTCATTCCTCCCTCTTCTCTATACCTAAGCAATCACAGATATTTTTACTGTTTCCATACTTTTGACTTTTCCAGAATATCATACAGTATGTGACAATTTCATTGTCTTCTTTCATTTACTATATGAATTTAAGGTTCCTCCATGTCTTTTCATGGTTTGATAGCTGATTTCTTTTTAGCATGGAATAATATTCCATTATCTGGATGTACCACATTTATTTGTCTACTCACTTACTAAAAGTGTTTCTCAAGTGTCTCAGTGATAAAGAATCTGCCTGTCAATGCAGGAGACATGGGTTAGATCCCTGGGTCAGGAAGATCCCCTGGAGGAGGATATGACAACCCATTCCAGTATTTTTGCCTGAAAAAATCCCATGGACAGAGGAACCTGGCAGACTATAGTCCATGGGGCCTTAAAGAGTCAAACACAACTGAGCAACCGAGCATGCACTCACCTACTGAGTGAAAAGTGAAATAGTTAATTGCTCAGTCATGTCCGACTCTTTGCGACCCTATGGACTGTAGCCTACTAGGCTTCTCTGTCCATGGGATTTTCCAGGCAAAGATACTGGATTTTCCGATCCTGGAACTGAACCCAAGTCTCCTGTGTCTCCTGCATTGCAGGCAGATTCTTTACCCATTGAGCCATTGTTATTTTAATTTTCAATTCCCTATTGATATACAATCTTGAACATGTTTTTATATGCTTATTTGTCATCCATGTATCATTTTTAGTGAAATGACCACTCGGGTCTTTGGCCAAATTTTTAAGCATTTCTGTTTTCTTATTATTGAGTTAAAAAAAAATGTTTTTGTATGTTTGAGATGAGTCATTTATCAGACATACCCTTTGCAAATATTTTCTCTCAGTCTATGACTCTTCTTATTCTCTTAACATTGTTTTTTATAAGGCAGAAGTTTTAGTTTTAAAGAAGTCCAGTTTATCAACTTTTTCTTTCATAGATGGGGCTTCTGGTTTTGTATCTCAAAAGTCATCACCATACCCAGGGTCATCTAGATATTTTTTCTATATTTTCTTGGGGTTTTATAGTTACATATTTTACATTTAGGTCTATTATTCACTTTGAGCTAATTTCTGTGAAGAGAGTAAAGTCTGTGTCTAGATTAATTTTTTTAAATATATTTTATTGTCTAGTTGTTCCAGCACCATTTGTTGAAAAAAATATCTTTTCTTAATTATATTGACTTTGCTCCTTTGTCAAAGTTCAGTTGACTGTATTTATGTGGCTTTATTTCTGGGCTCTCTGTTCTGTTTCATTGATCTATTTATTTATTATTTCACAGATATCCCACTGTCTTAATAACTATAGCTTTATAGTAAGTCTTGAAGTTGGGCAGTGTCAGTGCTCTAATTTGTTCTTATCTTTTAATAATTAACTGGTTATTCTGGGTCCTTCACTTCTCCTTATATATGTTAGATTGGTTTGTCAATATCCACAAAATAACTTACTAGGGTTTTGGTTGGGATTGTTCTTAATCTATAAATCAAATTGGGAAGAAGTGACATCTTGACAATATTGAGTTTTCCTATTCATGAACATGGAATATCTCACCATTTACTTGGTTCTTTAATTTCTTTCATCAGTTTTATAGATTTCCTTATATAGCTGCTGTACATATTTTGCTAGAGTTTTCATCTTTGATGTTCTAATGTAAATGAATGTTTTTAATTTCAAACTCTACTTGTTAATTGCTGGTATGTAGGAAAGTGATTGACTTTTATATATAAATGTTCTAAACTTCTACCTTGGTAAACAGTTGGCCCTCCATATTAGTGGATTCCACATCTTCAGATTCAGTCAACCATGGCTTGAAAATATATATTTTTTAATTCTATAAGTTCCATAAAGCAAATTTGAATTTGTCATGCACCAGCATTACTAAGATAGCATTAACATTGTATTAGGTATTATAAATAATCTAGAGATGATTTGAAGTACACAGGAGGATGTCCATAGGTTATATGCAAATGTTACAACATTTTCTAAAAGGGACATGCACAACCACAAATATTGGTATAATTAGCTGGAATAGAGGTGTATTAACTTTATTGATATTTCAAAGAATGAGCTTTGAGTTTGATGATTTTCTCTATTGATTCACTGCTTTTAATTTCATTTATTTCTATTCTAATCATGAATAGTTGTTTTCTTCTGCTTACTTTTGATTTAAGTTACTCTTATTTTCCTATTTTACTAAGGTTGAAGCTTAGATTACTGTTTTAAGATATTTATTCACTTCTAATACATGCATGGATCATGTGTGGATCACAATAAACTATGGAAAATTCTGAAAGAGAAGGGAATGCCAGACCACCTGACCTGATTCTTGATAAAACTGTATGCAGATCAGGAAGCAACAGTTAGAACTGGACAGGAAACAATAGACTGGTTCCAAATAAGAAAAAAAGAGTGCATCAAGGCTGTATATTGTCACCCTGCTTATTTGACTTATATGCAGAGTACATCAGGAGAAACGCTGGGCTTGATGAAGCACAAGCTAGAATCAAGATTGCTGGGAGAAATATCAATAACCTCAGATATGCAGATGATACCACCCTTATGGCAGAAAGTGAAGAACTTGATGAAAGTGAAAGAGGAGAGTGAAAAAGTTGGCTTAAAAACTCAATATTCAGAAAACTAAGATCATGGCATCTGGTTCCATCACTTCATGGCTAATAGATGGGGAAACAGTGGAAACAGTGGCAGACTTTATTTTCTTGGGCTCCAAAATCACTCCACATGGTGACTGCTGCCATGCAATTAAAAGACACTTACTCCTTGGAAGGAAATTTATGACCAACCTAGATAGCATATTCAAAAGCAGAGACATTACTTTGCCAACAAAGGTCTGTCTAGTCAAGGCTATGTTTTTTCCAGTAGTCATGTATGGATGTGAGATTTGGACTATAAAGAAAGCTGAGCACCAAAGATTTGATGCTTTTGAACTGTGGTGTTAGAGAAGACTCTTCCGAGTCCCCTGGACTGCAAGGAGATCCAACCAGTCCATCCTAAAGGAGATTAATCCTGAGTGTTCATTTAAGGACTGATATTGAAACTGAAACTCCAGTTCTTTGGCCACCTGATGCAAAGAGCTGACTCATTTGATAAGACCCTGATGCTGGGAATGATTGAAGGTGAGAGGAGAAGGGAACGATAGAAGATGAGATGGTTGGATGGCATCACTGACTCAATGGACATGAGTTTGGGTAAACTCTGTGAGTTGGTGATGGACAGAGATTCTTGGGGTGCTGCCATCCATGGGTCACAAAGAGTTGGGCATGACTGAGTGACTGAACTGAACTGAATTCATCCATTCAATACTATAAGATTCCTTCTAAGCATTTCTTCTGCTGCATTCTACAAATTTTTGTAAGTTGTTTTCACTTTCATTTAGTTCCAAATATTTTTAAAAATTTCCCTTGAAATTTTTATTGTGGTATTCTAATTATCTTTCTGTTATTGATTTCTAGTTCAATCCCTCTATGATATGAGAGCAGACATTATATATGCTCTGCTCTTTTAAATTTCTTATGGTATGTTTTATAACCCAGGATGTTTTCTATCTTGATGAATGGTTCATGTGAGCTTGAAATAACATATAATTTGCTGTTGTTGGATGAAGTAATCTATAGCTGTCAATAACATATAGTTGTTTAATGGTGCTTTTGAGTTCAACTATGGCTTACTGAATTTCCTCCTGCCTGTTTTGTCCATTTATGATAAAAGGCAGTCAAATCATATAACAGTGGAATTCATATGAATTTCTCCTTGCAGTTCTATTAGTTTCTTCTTTCATATTTTTATGATCTGTTGTTAGGCAAATGTACATTAAGAATTATGTTGTTTTATAAATCAAAGCAAGATTCTCTATGACCCACCTCCTAGAATAATGGAAACAAAAACAAAAGTAAACAAGTTGGACCTGATTAAACTTAAAAGCTTTTGAACAGCAAAGGAAACTGTAAGCAAGTTGAAAAAACAGCCATCAGAATGGGAGACAATAATACTAAATGAAACAACTTACAAAGGATTAATTTCCAAAATATACAAGCAGCTCATACAACTCAATACCAGAAAAACAAACAACCCAATCAAAAAGTGGGAAAAAGACCTAAACAGACATTTCTCCAAAGAAGATATACAGATGGCGAACAAACACATGAAAAGATGCTCAACGTTGCTCATTATTAGAGAAATGCAAATCAAAACTACAATGAGATATCACCTCACACCGGTCAGAATGGCCCTCATCGAAAAGTCTACAAACAATAACTGCTGGAAAGGGTGTGGAGGGAAGGGAACACTGTTGCACTATTGGTGGGAATGTAAATTGATACAGCCACTATGGAAGATGGTATGGTGATTCCTTAAAAAAAAAAAAAAAAAAACAAGGAATAAAACCACCATGCTGCTGCTGCTGATGCTAAGTCGCTTCAGTCATGTGCGACTCTGTGCGACCCCAGAGATGGCAGCCCACCAGGCTCCCCTGTCCCTGGGATTCTCGAGGCAAGAACACTGGAGTGGGTTTCCATTTCCTTCTCCAATGCATGAAAGTGAAAAGTGAAAGTGAAGTCGCTCAGTCGTGTCCGACTCCTAGCGACCCCATGGACTGCAGCCTACCAGGCTCCTCCATCCATGGGATTTGCCAAGCAAGAGTACTGGAGTGGGTTGCCATTGCCTTCTCTGTAGGACCACCATTCAGTTCAGTTCTGTTCAGTCGCTCAGTCGTGTCTGACTCTTTGCGACCCCATGAATCGCAGCACGCCAGGCCTCCCTGTCCATCACCAGCTCCTGGAGTTCACTCAGACTCACCTCCATTGAGTCAATGATGCCATAGGACCCAGCAATCCCACTCCTAGGCATATACCCTGAAGAAACCAAAATTGAAAGAGACACATGTATCCCATTGTTCTTTGCAGCACTGTTTACAATAACTAGAATATGGAACCAACCTAGATGTCCATCGAAAAATGAATGGATAAAGAAGTTGAGGTATATATACACAATGGAATATTAGCCATAAAAAAGAACACATTTGAGTCAGTTCCAATGAGGTGTATGAACCTAGAATCTATTATACAGAGTGAAGTGAGTCAGAAAGAGAAAGATACAGTAGATACAGTATTCTAACACATATATATGGAACCTAGAAAAATGGTACTGAATAATTTATTTACAGGATAGCAATGGAGAAACAGACATAGAGAATAAGCTTATGGACATGAGGAGAGGGGAGGAGAGGGTGAGATGTATAGAAAGAGTAACATGGAAACTTACATTACCATATGTAAAATAGATAGCCAATGGGAATTTGCTGTATGGCTCAAGAAACTCATACAGGGGCTCTGTATCAACCTAGAGGGGTGGAAAGGGGAGGGAGATTTGAGGGAGGATCAAAAGGGAGGGGATGTATGTATACCTATGGCTGATTCATGTTGAGGTTTGACAGAAAACAGCAAAATTCTGTAAAGCAATTATCCTTCAATAAAAAATAATTTTTAAAAAATCAAAAAAAATTATTATGTTGTTTTGGAAATTTGACTCCTTTTCATTATATGTTGTCCTTCTTTATCCCTGATAGTTTTCCTTGCTCCAAAATCTATTCTGTCTCAAGATGAATATAGCTATTCCTGCTTGCTTTGGTTAATGTTGTCATAGTACGTGTGTGTGTGTGTGTGTGTGTGTGTGTGTGTGTATGTATATATATATATATATATATATATATATATAAATTCCTTTACTTTTAGTATATATGATTTTACATTTAAGGAGGGTTTCTTGAAGACAATATATAGTTGGGTCTTGTTTTTTGATCCACTCTTACAGTATGTCTTCTAATTTGTGTATTTAGACCACTGATTATTGATATAGTTGGATTAATATCTACTCTGTTACTGTTTTCTGTTTGTTACATTTCTTCATTACTCCTGCTTTTATCTTCCAGAAGTTTTCCGGCTTTTGTGGTTTTAATTGGGTATTTTATATGTATCCATTTTACTCCTTTCTTGGCATATCAAGTATACTTCTTCTGTTACTTTTTACTAATGGTTTCTCTGAAGTGTTCAGTGTACATTTACAACTAAGATAAGTTCAATTTCAAATAACACTATACCATTTCACCTATAGTATAAGTACCTTAAAATAAGAAAATAGTCTTAATTATTTTCTGATGACCTTTTTATCATTGCTGTAACTAATTTCATTTATATGTAAACACACACACATATATATATACATATATATATATATAAATGTATAACCAAATCAAATACATTGCAGCTGTTACTATTTCAAACCAACTTATTCATTAGATTAATTTTAAAAAGAAAACATACTTTATTGCAATTATGCATTGTCCAATTTTTTTTCTTCCTTTGAATCTAGATTCAAGTTTCTGATCTATATAATTTTAATTCCCTGAAGATCTTCCCATATTATTTCTTGAAAAATATATCTATTTGTAAGAAATTTCCTCCATTTTTCTGCCTGAGTCATTCTTTTCTCTAGCTCTTAGCATATCAAACATCATATTAAAAAAAAAAATTCCTAGTGTGATAACTCTAACATTCCTGTTGTGTATGACTCGTTTATCTTAATGGTTTTTCTGTTGCTTTTTTATTTTTGTTTTATTCATTTATTTTGCTTTTTAGTGTGCCTTGTAATCTTTGTTTGAAAGGCAACAGGATGTACTGGGAAAAAACAACTTTAGTCAATAGACTTTTAGTATTACAGTGCAAAACATTTTTTTTTTTTTTTTTTATAATTAACAGCAATTTTATTTTTTAAATTAATTTATTTATTTTAATTGGAGGCTAATTACTTTACAACATTGTAGTGGTTTTGCCATACATTGCTGAAAGTCAACTGACCATATATGTGTGGTTTTATTTCTGAACACTCTTTTGGGGTTCCATTATACAATATTGTCTTGAAGATTGTAGCTTTACAATAAATTTTGAAATCAGGAATGTAAGCCCTCCAAATTTATTCCCATCTTCTCAAAAGTGTTTTGGTCCTTTGTATTTTCTTTTTTTTTTTTTTTTTAAATTTTATTTTATTTTTAAACTTTACATAACTGTATTAGATTTGCCAAATATCAAAATGAATCCGCCACAGGTTTACATGTGTTCCCCATCCTGAACCCTCCTCCCTCCTCCCTCCCCATTCCATCCCTCTGGGTCGTCCCAGTGCACCAGCCCCAAGCATCCAGTATCGAGTGCAAAACATTTTTATCCAAACTTTGCCTCCAACAATTATAGAGTTTGGGTTTTCCTAACCTGGTCCAGATTTTTGCAGAGATTTCTACTTGTAGGTTTCTGTTCAGGTAAGTTGTGATTCCCTGTACCTACTTTTTGTCTACAATTTGGGGGAAGAAATTTGATTTGTAACCTGACTTTTCTGACTGACTCAAGAAGAGTTCTCAATTTTTCAGTTTGTTCAACTTTTTTACTTGGTGGGCAGAGAAATTACACTCAAGATTTTTACAGGCTGACCAGAAGTCTTATTTTTGTAGTTGTTGTCTATTTATTTTTTCTAGTTTGATTCCCATTTTATTTATTTTTATATATTTATTATTTTTTCTTTTTTATTTATTTATTCTTTTTTAATTTATTTATTTTAATTAGAGGCTAATTACTTTACAATATTGTATTGGTTTTGCCATACATCAACATGAATCAGCCACAGGTGTACACAGGTTCCCAATCCTGAACCCCCCTCGCACCTCCCTCCCCATACCATCCCTCTGGGTCATCCCAGTGCACCAGCCCCAAGCATCCTGTATCCTGCATCAAGCCTGGGCTGGCAATTTGTTTCTTATGTGATATTATACATGTTTCAATGCCATAATTATTTTTAATTGAAGAATAGTTTCCTTACAATATTGTGTTGATTTCTGCCATAGATCCACATGAATCAGCCCTAGGAACAGAAGTCTTACTTTTTAAGAATACTAATACAATATTGTAAAGTTAAAAAATAAAAATAAAAAAATGTTGAATCTTCAAAAAAAAAAAAAAGTATTTGTATGCTTAATGAAAATTTGTGCCAGTATAAATTAACAGTTTTGATAGAAATAACTTATGCATGCTGTGACATAGACTCTTGATCAGTTCCAAAAAACGCTTAATACCACGCGGTGTCTGTATTTTTATATGTGATGATTATGACACATAAGAATGAAGATATATTGCATTATTCCTGACAATGGGTGATAATAGTTTAAGGTATCAATAAATGAGTAACATTAAAAAAAAAAAAGAACATTATTTTAGATGCTAGTTGTCTTATTAGTACTCTCAGAGTAATCCTCAGGTATTGATAGTTAAGAAACTGGAGGAACATAAATGAAGGCTTCAGTGTTACTTATTCAATTTAAATTTTTCTCTTTTCCATGATTTAAATTCTATGCTTAGAATTACATATTGGGAGGGAGGAGCTAAGATGGCAGAGGAGTAGGACGGGGAGAACACTTTCTCCCCCACAAATTCATCAAAAGAACATTTAAACGCCGAGTAAATTCCACAAAACAACTTCTGAATGCCAGCAGAGGACATCAGGCACCCAGAAAAGCAACCCATGTCTTCGAAAGGAGGTAGGAAAAAATATATAAGACAAAAAAAGAGACAAAAGAGGGAAGGATGGAGCTCCATCCTGGGAAGGGAGTCTTAAAAAGAGAGAAGTTCCCAAACACCAGGAAACCTTCTCACTGCCGAATCTGTGCCGAGCCTTGGAAGCACAGAGGGCAACATAATAGGGAGGAAAAATAAATAAACAATTAAAACCTGCAGATTACGAGCCCTACGGTAACTCCCCCAGCGGAGAAGCAGCGCAGATGCCTGCATCCGCCATTAGCAAGCGGGGGCTGGGCAGGGAGGCGCGGCGCGGGCTGCATCGCAAGGATCTGGCCTGAATACCCCAAGTGCTATCTGAACGAAATAATTTGGGCTAGCAAACCAGACTGTGGGATATCTACCACGCGAAAAGCCAGCCCTAACCTAAGACACTGCTAGGCGCATGCACGGAACAAAGGACTGTACAGAGATAGCTGGCTACAGATCGTCCCCCTCTGGTGACAGGCAGCCAGAGCGGGAAGGGGGCAATCGCAGCCCCAGAGAGACATCATCTACAAAACTGTAAGCAGGCTTCTTTGCTAACTAAAACTTCTTGGGGGTCTGGACGGTCAACAGCTGCCTGAGAAGGTGCGCCAGTTGTACACCTAGATAACCGAGCGGCAGGGAGGTGATAAGTTGCAGCAATCATGCTCGCCAAAAACCTCATCACCTGAGCTGCTCGGACCTGGGAAGGGCACAAAACGCGGGCCCAACCGAGTCTGTGCCTCTGAGGACTACCCGAGTGCCTGAACCTGAGCGGCTTAGACCTGGGAGGTGCAAGCAGCCCAGGGCCGGCCACGGATGGTTCCCGGCGGAGCAGCCTAGAGCCTGAGCAGTTTGGGCAGGGAGGCTACACATGCCATGAGCGGGGGCAGGCCCAGTGTGGCTGAGGCACTGTGAGCACATGCCAGTGTTATTTGTTTGCAGCGTCCCTCCCTCCCCACAGTGCAACTGAACAAGTGAGCCTAAATAAAAAAAAAAGTGTCCACCACTGTCCCCTTTGTGTCAGGGTGGGAACCAGACACTGAAGAGACCAGCAAACAGAAGAAGCTAAAACAGAGGGAACCGCCTTGGAAGCTACAGGCAATAGATTAAAACCCTGTGGTTAGAACTGAATACATAGGAAGGGGCCTATAGATCTTGAGAAATATAAGTCGGACCAAGGAACTAGCCGAAAATGAACTGACCCCACAATACCCAAAACAAAACCAGAGAAAGTCCTAGATATATTTTTACTCTTCTTATGATCATTCTTTCTTATTTCTTTTTTTTTAATTAAAAAAAATTTTAAGTCCTCTATTATTCCTTTAATTTTCACTTCTATAACCTACTATTACTTTGCAAAAAAAAAAAAAGACCCTATTTTTTTTTAAAAGCAAACTTCATATATATATTTTTTATAATTTTTGTGACCTTGTTTTTTTTTTTTCTTCTTTTCTTTAACATTGTATTTTTGAAATTCCAAACTCCACTCTAGATTTTTAATTTTAGCTTTTTGGTATTTGTTATCAATTTTGTACCTATATATATTTTTTTATAATTTCTGTGACTTTTTTTTTCCACTCTCTTTCTTTCTCTTCTTCTTTTATGTAACATTGTATATCTGAAATTCCAAACTCTACTCTAGATTTTTAATTTATGCTTTTTGGTATTTGTTATCAATTTTGTACCTATATTTTCTTTATAATTTTTGCAACTTGGTTTGTTTTTGTTTGTTTTTTCTCTCTTTCTTTTTCTTCTTCTTTTTTTTAACATTGTATTTTTGAAATTCCAGACTCTACTCTAGATTTTTAACTTTTGCTTTTTGGTATTTGTTATCAATTTTGTACCTATATTTTCTTTATAATTTTTGTGGCTTTGTTTGATTTTGTTTGTTTTTTCTCTCTTTCTTTTTCTTCTTCTTTTTTTTAACATTGTATTTTTGAAATTCCAGACTCTACTCTAGATTTTTAACTTTTGCTTTTTGGTATTTATTATCAATTTTGCACCTATATTTTCTTTATAATTTTTGCGGCTTGGTTTGACTTTGTTTGTTTTTTCTCTCTTTCTTTTCCTTCTTCTTTTCTTTCTTTTTTTTTTTTCATTTTATTTATTTTTTTTTAATTTTATTTTATTTTTAAACTTTACATAAGTGTATTAGTTTTGCCAAATATCAAAATGAATCTGCCACAGATATACATGTGTTCCCCATCCTGAACCCTCCTCCCTCCTCCCTCCCCATTCCATCCCTCTGGGTCGTCCCAGTGCACCAGCCCCAAGCATCCAGTATCGTGCATCGAACCTGGACTGGTGACTCGTTTCATACATGATATTTTACATGTTTCAATGCCATTCTCCCAAATCTTCCCACCCTCTCCCTCTCCCACAGAGTCCATAAGACTGTTCTATACATCAGTGTCTCTTTTGCTGTCTCGTACACAGGGTTATTGTTACCATCTCTCTAAATTCCATATATATGCATTAGTATACTGTATTGGTGTTTTTCTTTCTGGCTTACTTCACTCTGTATAATAGGCTCCAGTTTCATCCACCTCATTAGAACTGATTCAAATGTATTATTTTTAATGGCTGAATAATACTCCATTGTGTATATGTACCACAGCTTTCTTATCCATTCATCTGCTGATGGACATCTAGGTTGCTTCCATGTCCTGGCTATTATAAACAGTGCTGCGATGAACATTGGGGTACACGTGTCTGTTTCCCTTCTGGTTTCCTCAGTGTGTATGCCCAGCAGTGGGATTGCTGGATCAGGAGAAAAAGGGAACCCTCTTACACTGTTGGTGGGAATGCAAACTAGTACAGCCACTATGGAGAACAGTGTGGAGATTCCTTAAAAAGCTGGAAATAGACCTGCCTTATGATCCTTCTTCTTTTCTTTAACATTGAATTTTTGAAATTCCAAACTCTACTCTAGATTTTTAATTTTTCCTTTTATGTATTTGTTACCAATTTTGTACCTTTAAGAACCCAATCTTCAGTACGCATTTTTCACTAGGGAGCGAGATTACTGGCTTCACTGCTCTCTCACTCTTTGGACTCTCCTTTTTCTCCACCAGGTCGCCTGTGTCTCCTCCTTAACCCCTCTCTACTCTACCCAACTCTGTGAATTTCTGTGTGTTCCGGACGGTGGAGAACACTTAGGGAACTGATTACTGACTGGCTCTGTCTCGCTCCTTTTCATTCCCCCTTTTATCCTCCTGGTCACCTCTGTCTCCTTCCTTCTTCTTCTCTTCTCTGTATAACTCCATGAACATCTCGAGTGGTCCAATTGTGGAGTGCACATAAGGAAGTGATTACTGGCTAGCCCGCTCCCTCCTCTATTGATATCACCTCATCTCATTCGGGTCACCTCTAACTCCCTCCTCCCTCTTCTCTTCTCCATGTAACGCTGTGAACCTCTCTGGGTGGCCTTCATGGTGGAGAAACTTTTCATCTTTAACCTAGATGTTTTATCAATGGTGCTCTATAGAAGAAGAAGTTTCGAAACTACTGTAAAAATAAGACCAATAACTGGAAGCAGGAGTCTTAAGTCCAAACCCTAACTCCAGGGAACTCCTGACTTCAGGGAACGTTAATTGACAGAAGCTCGTCAAACGCCTCCATACCTACACTGAAACCAAGCACCACACAAGGGCCAACAAGTTCCAGGGCAAGACATACCAAGCAAATTCTTCAGCAACACAGGAACACAGCCCTGAGCTCCAAGATACAGGCTGCTCAAAGTCACCCCAAAACCATAGACATCGCATAACTCATTACTGGACACTTTATTGCACTCCAGAGAGAAGAAATACAGCTCCACCCACCAGAACACCGACACAAGCTTCCCTAACCAAGAAACCTTGACAAGCCACCTGTACAAACCCACACACAGTGAGGAAACGCCACAATAAAGAGAACTCCACAAACTACCAGAATACAGAAAGGACACCCCAAACTCAGCAACTTAAACTAGATGAAGAGACAGAGGAATACCCAGCAGGTAAAGGAACAGGATAAATGCCCACCAAACCAAACAAAAGAGGAAGAGATAGGGAATCTACCTGATAAATAATTCCAAATAATGATAGTGAAATTGATCCAAAATCTTGAAATCAAAATGGATTTTTGATTAATAGCCTGGAGACAAGGACTGAGAAGATGCCAGAAAGGTTTAACAAGGACCTAGAAGAAATAAAAAAGAGTCAATATATAATGAATAATGCAATTAATGAGAGCAAAAACACTCTGGAGGCAACAAATAGTAGAATAAGAGAGGCAGAAGATAGGATTAGTGAATTAGAATAGAATGGGAGAAATAATTGAATCTGAGAGTAAAAAAGAAAAACGAATTAAAAGAAATGAGGACAATCTCAGAGACCTCCAGGACAATATTAAATGCTACAACATTCGATCATAGGGGTCCCAGAACAAGAAGACAAAAAGAAAGACCATGAGAAAATACTTGAGGAGATAATAGTTGAAAAATTCCCTAAAATGGGGAAGGAAATAGTCATTCAAGTCCAAGAAACCCAGAGAGTCCCAAACAGGATAAACCCAAGGTGAAACACCCCAAGACACATATTAATCAAATTAACAAAGATCAAACACAAAGAACAAATATTAAAAGCAGCAAGGGAAAAACAACAAATAACACACAAGGGAATTCCCATAAGGATAACAGTTGATCTTTCAATAGAAACTCTCCAAGCCAGGAGGGAATGGCAAGACATACTTAAAGTGATGAAAGAAAATAACCTACAGCCTAGACTATTGTAGCCAGCAAGGGTCTCATTCAAATATGAAGGAGAACTAAAAAGCTTTACAGATAAGCAAAAGCTGAGAGAATTCAGCACCACCAAACCAGCTCTCCAACAAATACTAAAGGATATTCTCTGGGCAGGAAACACAAAAACGGTGTATAAATTCGAACTCAAAACAATAAAGTAAATGGCAACAGGATCATACTTATCAGTAATTACCTTAAACATAAATGGGTTGAATGCCCCAAACAAAAGACAAAGACTGGCTGAATGGATACAAAAACAAGACCCCTACATATGCTATCTACAAGAGACCCACCTCAAAACAGCGGACACATACAGACTGAAAGTGAAGGGCTGGAAAAAGATTTTCCATGCAAATAGGGACCAAAAGAAAGCAGGAGTAGCAATACTCATATCAGATAAAATAGACTGTAAAACAAAGGCTGTGAAAAGAGACAAAGAAGGACACTACATAATGATCAAAGGATCAATCCAAGAAGAAGATATAACAATTATAAATATATATGCACCCAACACGGGAGCACCGCAATATGTAAGGCAAATGCTAACAAGCATGAAAGGAGAAATTAACAATAACACAATAATAGTGGGAGGCTTTAATACCCCACTCACACCTATGGATAGATCAACTAAACAGAAAATTAACAAGGAAACACAAATTTTAAACGATACAATAGACCAGTTAGACCTAATTGATATCTATAGGAAATTTCATCCCAAAACAATGAATTTCACCTTTTTCTCAGGCGCACATGGAACCTTCTCCAGGATAGATCACATCCTGGGTCATAAATCTAGCATTGGTAAATTCAAAAAAATAGAAATCATTCCAAGCATCTTTTCCAACCACAACGCAGTAAGATTAGATCTCAATTACAGGAGTAAAACTATTAAAAATTGCAACATATGGAGGCTGAACAACATGCTGCTGAATAACCAACAAATCACAGAAGAAATCAAAAAAGAAATAAAAATTTGCATAGAAAAGAATGAAAATGAACACACAACAACCCAAAACCTGTGGGACACTTTAAAAGCAGTCCTAAGGGGAAAGTTCATAGCAATACAGGCATACCTCAAGAAACAAGAAAAAAATCAAATAAATAACCTAACTCTACACCTAAAGCAACTAGAAAAGGAAGAAAGGAAGAACCCCAGGGTTAGTAGAAGGAAAGAAATCTTAAAAATTAGGGCGGAAATAAATGCAAAAAAAAAAAAAAAAAAAAAGACCATAGCAAAAATCAACGAAGCCAAAAGCTGCTTCTTTGAAAGGATAAATAAAGTTGACAAACCATTAGCCAGACTCATCAAGAAACAAAGGGAGAAAAATCAAATCAATAAAATTAGAAATGAAAATGGAGAGATCACAACAGACAACAAAGAAATACAAAGGATCATAAGAGACTACTATCACAAATTGTATGCCAATAAAATGGACAACTTGGAAGAAATGGACAAATTCTTAGAAAAATACAACTTTCCAAAACTGGACCGGGAAGAAATAGAAAATCTTAGCAGACCCATCACAAGCAAGGAAATTGAAACTGTAATAAAAAATCTTCCAGCAAACAAAAGCCCAGGTCCAGAAGGCTTCACAGCTGAATTCTACCAAAAATTTAGAGAAGAGCTAACACCTATCCTGCTCAAACTCTTCCAGAAAATTGCAGAGGATGGTAAACTTCCAAACTCATTCTATGAGGCCACCATCACCCTAATACCAAAACCTGACAAAGTTCCCACAAAAAAAGAAACCTACAGGCCAATATCACTGATGAACATAGATGCAAAAATCCTTAACAAAATTCTAGCAATCAGAATCCAACAACACATTAAAAAGATCATACACCATGACCAAGTGGGCTTTATCCCAGGGATGCAAGGATTCTTCAATATCTACAAATGTAATACACCACATTAACAAATTAAAAAATAAAAGCCATATGATTATCTCAATAGATGCAGAGAAAGGCTTTGACAAAATTCAACATCCATTTATGATAAAAACTCTCCAGAAAGCAGGAATAGAAGGAACATACCTCAACATAATAAAAGCTATATAGGACAAACCCACAGCAAACATTATCCTCAAAGGTGAAAAATTGAAAGCATTTCCTCTAAAGTCAGGAACAAGACAAGGGTGCCCACTTTCACCACTACTATTCAACATAGTTTTGGAAGTTCTGGCCACAGCAATCAGAGCAGAAAAAGAAATAAAAGGAATCCAAATTAGAAAAGAAGAAGTAAAACTCACTGTTTGCAGATGACATGATCCTCTACATAGAAAACCCTAAAGACTCCACCAGAAAGTTACTAGAACTAATCAATGATTATAGTAAAGTTGCAGGATATAAAATCAAAACACAGAAATCACTTGCATTCCTATACACTAATAATGAGAAAACAGAAAGTGAAATTAAGGAAACAATTCCATTCACCATTGCAACGAAAAGAATACTTAGGAATATATCTACCTAAAGAAACTAAAGACCTATATATAGAAAACTATAAAACACTGGTGAAAGAAATCAAAGAGGACACTAATAGATGGAGAAATATACCATGTTCATGGATTGGAAGAATCAATATAGTGAAAATGAGCATACTACCCAAAGCAATTTGTAGATTCAATGCAATCCCTATCAAGCTACCAACAGTATTCTTCACAGAGCTAGAACAAATACTTTCACAATTTGTATGGAAATATAAAAAAAAACCTCGAATAGCCAAAGCTACCTTGAGAAAGAAGAAGAACTGGAGGAATCAAGCTGCCTGACTTCAGGCTCTACTACAAAGCCACAGTCAACAAGACAGTATGGTACTGGCACAAAGACAGAAATATAGATCAATGGAACAAAATAGAAAGCTCAGAGATAAATCCACACACTTATGGATACCTTATCTTTGACAAAGGAGGGCAGAATATACAATGGATTAAAGACAATCTCTTTAACAAGTGGTGCTGGAAAAACTGGTCAACCACTTGTAAAAGAATGAAACTAGAACACTTTCTAACACCATACACAAAAATAAACTCAAAATGGATTAAAGATCTGAATGGAAGACCAGAAGCTATAAAACTCCTAGAGGAGAACATAGGCAAAACACTCTCTGACATACATCACAGCAGGATCCTCTATGACCCACCTCCCAGAATATTGGAAATAAAAGCAAAAATAAAGAAATGGGATCTAATTAAACTTAAAAGCTTCTGCACAACAAAAGAAACTATAAGCAAGGTGAAAAGACAGCCTTCAGAATGGGAGAAAATAATAGCAAATGAAGCAACTGACAAACAACTAATCTCAAAAATATACAAGCTACTCCTACAGCTCAATTCCAGAAAAATAAATGACCCAATCAAAAAATGGGCCGAAGAACTAAATAGACATTTCTCCAAAGAAGACATACAGATGGCTAACACACACATGAAAAGATGCTCAACATCACTCATTATCAGAGAAATGCAAATCAAAACCACAGTGAAGTACCATTTCACCAGTCAGAATGGCTGCGATCCAAAAGTCTACAAGTAATAAATGCTGGAGAGGATGTGGAGAAAAGGGAACCCTCTTACACTGTTGGTGGAAATGCAAACTAATACAGCCACTATGGAGAACAGAGTGGAGATTCCTTAAAAAACTGGAAATAGAACTGCCTTATGATCCAGCAATCCCACTGCTGGGCATACACACTGAGGAAACCAGAATTGAAAGAGACACATATACCCCAGTGTTGATCACAGCACTGTTTATAATAGCCAGGACATGGAAGCAACCTAGATGTCCATCAGCAGATGAATGGATAAGAAAGCTGTGGTACATATACACAATGGAGTATTATTCAGCCATTAAAAAGAATACATTTGAATCAGTTCTAATGAGGTGGATGAAACTGGAGCCTATTATACAGAGTGAAGTAAGCCAGAAAGAAAAACACCAATACAGTATACTAACACATATATATGGAATTTAGAAAGATGGTAACAATAACCCTGTATACGAGACAGCAAAAGAGACACAGATGTATAGAACAGTCTTTTGGACTCTGTGGGAGAGGGACAGGGTGAGATGATTTGGGTGAATGGCATTGAAATATGTATAATATCATATATGAAAGGAGTCATCAGTCCAGGTTCGATGCACGATACTGGATGCTTGGGGCTGGTGCACTGGGACGACCCAGAGGGATGGAATGGGGAGGGAGGAGGGAGGAGGGTTCAGGATGGGCAACACATGTATGCCTGTGGTGGATTCATTTCGATATATGGCAGAACCAATACAATATTGTATAGTTTAAAAATAAAATAAAATTAAAAAAATAAAAAAAAAGAATTACATATTGGGATAATTGAACAGGCTTTTGTTTGCTAATGTGTTTAACTAATTTTACTATAATAGTAGTAATGTATAGATTTACTTTCAAAAACTAGCATAAAGATATAAAATTATTAATAATAAATCTGTCTATACTTTGATTTTATTATAGTATGCAAATCCTGTACTATAACAGCATGACATTACGTTTTTTGGGACACCAAACAAATATTTCCCATTCTATTTTTCAATTTAATTTGTCCAAAAAGGCAAACATTAAATAAATGGTTGCATGTAAATAGGTTTGAGAACAGTATGGTGAAACTATTTTTAACTAAATCCTAAACTTAAGATATAATATGACATAATGGAATGAGTCTAGACTATGTAACCAGAATGACTTAGGTTCAAATCCTAAATTCTGCCATTTTTTAACTAGCAACTGCAGGCAAAATATATTGACTTTCTGTTTTTCAGTTTTTTTTAAATCAAGATATTAGGTTTATTTCTATCTTTCTTTGGCTTCCCTGCAAAATTGTCCTTGAGACAAAGTCTGGAATACAGGTATCCATTTAGAAGATGAATCCAGGAAGTGCAAGAGAGAGTAGAGAAACTGAGAGAAGGAAGGAGTCAATAAGGGACATGGTGCTATGTGGGTTGTTCATATGGACAACAGATGCCCAGTCCTCTGAGATATTGTACAGAACATGCCTCTGAAATGTCCTGTGGAAGGACAAAAAAACTAGGGCCTTCATTCAATTATTCCCATCTTCACCATTGAGGATTATTTTGTAAGAATTAAATTCCCTGCCCTTGGTGCTGCCATGCTTTCATGCTGAGTAAGCTCCTGACCTGCAAAACAAAGCTCTCAGGCAAAGAAGAAGAGTGTTTGAAGTGTTCCTGCGTGTGTTTGAAGAAGGAAGTTGCCACCATCACTTTTGGCGAGCTTAAAGATGAGCAGAATGGATACAGGATGAGGCTGCAATATTTAATATCGTATATAAAGAACTCAAGATCATCTATCATATAATATTTAATAGTAGTAATAGTAGTGTTAGTCGCTTAGGCATGTCCGACTCTTTGCGACCCCATAAACTATAGCCTGCCAGACTCCTCTGTCTATGGAATTCTCCGGGCAAGAATACTGGAGTGGGTTGCCATTCCCTTCTCCAGGAGATCTTCCCAACCCAGGGATGGAACTCAGGTCTCCTGCATTGCAGGAAAATTCTTTACTGATTGAGCTACATGGAAGCCCTAAGAAACTGTGCATGTTCAGTCATGTCCAATTCTTTGGGACACCATTGGACTGTAATCTGCAAGGCTCCTCTGTCCATGGAATTCTGTAAGCAAGAATACCGGAGTGGGTTGCCATTTTCTTCTCCAGGGGATCTTCCTGATCCAGGAATTGAACCCACATCCCTTGCACTAGCAGGGGAATTCTTTACTAATGTGCCATCTGGGAAGCCCAATATTTAATAAATATTACATAAAAGTAGCTATTATTTATTTTTAATTAACTCAAAATAACTGAGAAGGTATAATACATACATCAAGAATCATTTATGAAATTGAATGTTATGGAATAGTACTATATTCCTTGAAGGTTCAATAGACTTACCTGCTGATTACTTTATGGAAGAGAAGATGGCAGCTATACACCTAGAGGTAAAAGGAAAAAGGAGAATATTTACTCCATTATTGTGCAATCAGAGTAGACAGTGCTCACTTTGCAAAAATGGGCCCCTTTTTACCATATTACCATCAATACTCATTGTACATCATAAGTAGATTTAGAGTTTAAATGATACTAGAAACATTTCTGTGTATGTGCATGTGTGTGTGTGTGTGTGTATGTGTGTGTGTTAGTCACTCAGTTGCATCCAACTCATTGCAATGCCATGTAGCCTGTCAGGCTCCTCTGTCCATGTAATTCTCCAGGCAAGAATACTAGAGTTGGTCACCATTCCCTTCCCAGGGAATCTTCACGATCCAGAGACTGAACCCAGGTTTTCTGCATTTCAGGCAGATTCTTTACTGTCTGAGCCACCAGGGAAGCTCACTAGAAAGAGAAACATCAGATCAGATCAGATCAGTCACTCACCCGTGTCCGACTCTTTGGGACCCTATGAATCGCAGCATTCCAGGCCTCCCTGTCCATCACCAACTCCCAGAGTTCAGAGACTCACGTCCATCGAGTCAGTGATGCCATTCAGCCATCTCATCCTCTGTCAACCCCTTCTCCTCTTGCCCCCAATCCCTCCCAGCATCAGAGTCTTTTCCAATGAGTCAACTCTTCACATGAGGTGGCAAAAGTACTGGAGTTTCAGCTTTAGCATCATTCCTTTAAAAGAAATCCCAGGGCTGATCTCCTTCAGAATGGACTGGTTGGATCTCCTTGCAGTCCAAGGGACTCTCAAGAGTCTTCTCCAAAACCACACCTCAAAAGCATGAATTCTTCGGCGCTCAGCCTTCTTCACAATCCAACTCTCACATCCATACATGACCACAGGAAAAACCATAGCCTTGACTAGACGAACCTTTGTTGGCAAAGTAATGTCTGTTTTTGAATATGCTATCTAGGTTGGTCATAACCTTCCTTCCAAGGAGTAAGCGTCTTTTAATTTCATGGCTGCAGGCACCATCTGCAGTGATTTTGAAGCCCATAAAAATAAAGTCTGACACTATTTCCCCATCTATTTCCCATGAAGTGATGGTACTGGATGCCATGATCTTCGTTTTCTGAATGTTGAGCTTTAAGCCAACATTTTCACTCTCCCCTTTCACTTTCATCAAGAGGCTTTTTAGTTCCTCTTCATTTTCTGCCATAAGGGTGGTATAATCTGCATATCTGAGATTATTGATAATTCTCCCAGCAATCTTGATTCCAGCTTGTGTTTCATCCAGTCCAGCATTTCTCCTGATGTACTCTGCATATAAGTTAAATAAGCAGGGTGACAATATACAGCCTTGATGTACTCCTTTTCCTATGTGGAACCAGTGTGTTGTTCCATGTCCAGATCTAACTGTTGCTTCCTGACCTGCATACAAATTTCTCAAGAGACAGATCAGGTGGTCTGGTATTCCCATCTCTTTCAGAATTTTCCACAGTTGATTGTGATCCACACAGTCAAAGGCTTTGGCAGAGTCAATAAAGCAGAAATAGATGTTTTTCTGGAACTCTCTTGCTTTTTCCACGATCCAGCGGATGTTGCCAATTTGATCTCTCGTTCCTCTGCCTTTTCTAAAACCAGCTTGAACATCAGGAAGTTCACAGTTCGCATATTGCTGAAGCCTGACTTGGAGAATTTTGAGCATTACTTTACTAGCGTGTGAGATGAGTGCAATTGTGTGGTAGTTTGAGCATTCTTTGGCATTGCCTTTCTTTGGGATTGGAATGAAAGCTGACCTTTTCCAGTTCTGCGGCCACTGCTGAGTTTTCCAAATGTGCTGGCACATTGAGTGCAGCACTTTCACAGCATCATCTTTCAGAATTTGGAATAGCTCAACTGGAGTTCCATCACCTCCACTAGCTTTGCTCGTAGTGATGCTTTCTAAGGCCCACTTGACTTCACATTCCAGGATGTCTGGCTCTAGATCAGTGATCACACCATCGTGATTATCTGGGTCGTGAAGATCTTTTTTGTACAGTTCTTCTGTGTATTCTTGCCATCTCTTCTTAATACCTTCTGCTTCCGTTAGGTCCATACCATTTCTGTCCTTTACGGAGCTCATCTTTACATGAAATGTTCCTTTGGTATCTCTGATTTTCTTGAAGAGATCGTTAGTCTTTCCCATTCTGTTGTTTTCCTCTATTTCTTTGCATTGATCGCTGAAGTAGGATTTCTTATCTCTTCTTGCTATTCTTTTTTTTTTTTTATTCTTGCTATTCTTTTGAACTCTGCATTCAGATGTTTATATCTTTCCTTTTCTCCTTTACTTTTCACTTCTCTTCTTTTCACAGCTATTTGTAAGGCCTCCCCAGGCAGCCATTTTGCTTTTTTGCATTTCTTTTCCATGGGGATGGCCTTGATCCCTGTCTCCTATACAATGTCACGAACCTCAGTCCATAGTTCATCAGGCACTCTATCTATCAGATCTAGGCCCTTAAATCTATTTCTCACTTCCACTGTATAATCATAAGGAATTTGATTTAGGTCATACCTGAATGGTCTAGTGGTTTTCCCTACTTTCTTCAATTAAAGTCTGAATTTAGCAATAAGGAGTTCATGGTCTGAGCCACAGTCAGCTCCTGGTATTGTTTTTGCTGACTGTATACAGCTTTTCCATCTTTGGCTGCAATGAATATAATCAATCTGATTTCGGTGTTGACCATCTGGTGATGTCCATGTATACAGTCTTCTCTTGTGTTGTTGGAAGAGGGTGTTTGTTATGACCAGTGCATTTTCTTGGCACAACTGTAGTATTCTTTGCCCTGCTTCATTCTGTATTCCAAGGCCAAATTTGCATGTTGCTCCAGGTGTTTCTTGACTTCCTACTTTTGCATTCCAGTCCCCTATAATGAAAAGGACATCTTTTGGGGGTGTTAGTTCTAAAAGGTCTTGTAGGTCTTCATAGAACCGTTCAACTTCAGCTTCTTCAGCATTACTGGTTGGGGCATAGAGTTGCATTACTCTGATATTGAATGGTTTGCCTTGGAAATGAACAGAGATCATTCTATCGTTTTTGAGATTGCATCCAAGTACTGCATTTCGGACTCTTTTGTTGACCATGATGGCCACTCCATTTCTTCTGAGGGATTCCTGCCTGCAGTAGTAGATATAATGGTCATCTGAGTTAAATTCACCCATTCCAGTCCATTTTAGTTCGCTGATTCCTAGAATGTCGACATTCAATCTTGCCATCTCTTGTTTGACCACTTCCAATTTGCCTTGATTCATGGACCTGACACTCCAGGTTCCTATGCAATATTGCTCTTTATAGCATCGGACCTTGCTTCTATCACCAGTCCCATCCACAGCTGGGTATTCTTTTTGCTGTGGCTCCGTCCCTTCATTCTTTCTGGAGTTATTTCTCCACTGATCTCCAGTAGCATATTGGGCACCTACTGACCTGGGGAGTTTCTCTTTCAGTATCCTATCATTTTGCCTTTTCATACTGTTCAAGGCAAGAATACTGAAGTGGTTTGCCATTCCCTTCTCCAGTGGACCACATTCTGTCAGATCTCTCCACCATGACCCTCCCATCTTGGGTTGCCCCACGGGCATGGCTTAGTTTCATTGAGTTAGACAAGGCTGTGGTCCTAGTGTGATTAGATAGACTAGTTTTCTTTGAGTATGGTTTCACTGTGTTTGCTCTCTGATGCCCTATTGCAACACCTACTGTCTTACTTGGGTTTCTTTTACCTTGGGCATGGGGTATCTCTTCACGCCTGCTCCAGCAAAGCTCAGCCATTGCTCCTTACCTTGGACAAGGGGTATCTCCTCACCGCTGCCCTTCCTGACCTTCAGTGTGGGATAGCTCCTCTAGGCCCTTCTGTGCATAGCCTATCTTAAATTGATCTTATTAAATCCAACATGAGACCTAAATAAGAAAAATAAGCTGATATTAACATTACTTTCATGAGCATAAGAAACTAAAGATAAATTATTAGTCTCTTTGACAGTACAATATACTTCAATCAGGATTCTAGACTTGATTTTTTTTACCTATTTCAGTGAATTAGACACTTAATTGACATCAGTGGAAACTGAAGTTCTCTGTACTGTTCCAGATACCATGAATTCTGCCACCTATACTTTACAAAGATATTCTATAACCCTAATCTGAATAGATTTCTTCTGACAGTGATGCTACATTTCCCTTCACTAGTTCTTTCTAATCACTAAGTGTCCAGTTGTTGTTGTTTTAACTGATGACTAGAAAAAGGGCTTCCCTTGTAGCTCAGTTGGTAAGGAATCTCCTGCATTGCAGGCAGATTTTTTACCATCTGAGCCACCAGGGAAGTCCATGTATATATATATATATATATGCATGTATGTATGTATGTATATATATATATATATACACACACACACACACACACACACACACGGAAGCAAAAATTGACCAAATTTATTCAAAGTCTTAGTGCTACCACTTTCTTTGTTTTTTTTTTTTTATTTAAATTTATTTATTTTAATTGGAGGCTAATTACTTTACAATATTGTATTGGTTTTGCCATTGATCACCATGAGTCCGCCATGGGTATACACATGTTCCCCATCCTGAACTCCCCTCCCACTCCCCTCCCCGTACCATCCCTCTGGGTCATCCCAGTGCACCAGCCCCAAGCATCCTGTACCCTGCATCAAACCTGGACTGGCGATTCATTTCTCATATGATATACATGCTTCAATGCCATTCTCCCAAATCATCCCAAACTCTCCCTCTCCAACAGGGTCCAAAAGACTGTTCTGTACATCTGTGTCTCTTTTGCTGTCTTGCATACAGGGTTATCATTACCATCTTTCTAAATTCCATATATACACATTAGTATACTGTATTGGTATTTTTCTTTCTGGCTTACTTCACTCTGTATAATAGGCTCCAGTTTCATCCACCTCATTAGAACTGATTCAAATGTATTCTTTTTAATGGATGAGTAATACTGCATTGTGTATATGTACCACAGCTTTCTTGTCCATTCATCTGCTGATGGACATCTAGGTTGTTTCCATGCCCTGGCTATTATAAACAGTGCTGCAATGAACATTGGGGTAAATGTGTCTCTTTCAATTCTGGTTTCCTTGGTGTGTATGCCCAGCAGTGGGATTGCTGGGTCAAAAGGCAATTTTATTTCCAGTTTTTTCAGGAATCTCCACACTGTTCTCCATAGTGGCTGTACTAGTCTTCATTCCCACCAACAATGTAAGAGGGTTCCCTTTTCTCCACATGCTCTCCAGCATTTATTGCTTGTAGACTTTTGGATCGCAGCCATTCTGACTGGCATGAAATGGTACCTCATTGTGGTTTTGATTTGCATTTCTCTGATAATGAGTGATGTTGAGCATCTTTTCATGTGTTTGTTAGCCATCTGTATGTCTTCTTTAGAGAAATGTCTATTTAGTTCTTTGGCCCATTTTTTGATTGGGCCATTTATTTTTCTGGAATTTAGTTGCTTGTATATTTTTGAGATTAGTTGTTTGTCAGTTGCTTCATTTGCTATTATTTTCTCCCATTTCGAAGGCTGTTTTTTCACCTTGCTTAGAGTTTCCTTTGTTGTGCAGAAGCTTTTAATTTTAATTAGGTCCCATTTGTTTATTTTTGCTTTTATTTCCAGTATTCTGGGAGGTGGGTCATAGAGGATCCTGCTGTGATTTATGTCAAAGAGTGTTTTGCCTATGTTCTCCTCTAGGAGTTTTATAGCTTCTGGTCTTCCATTCAGATCTTTAATGCATTTTGAGTTTATTTTTGTTTACAGTTTTATTTTTTTTATTTTTTTATTTTTAAACTTTACATAATTGTATTAGTTTTGCCAAATATCAAAATGAATCCGCCACAGGTATACATGTAAAGTGTTCTAGTTTCATTCTTTTACAAGTGGTTGACCAGTTTTCCTGGCACCACTTGTTAAAGAGATTGTCTTTTCTCCATTGTATATTCTTGCCTCCTTTGTTAAAGATAAGGTGTCCATAGGTGCATGGATTTATCTCTGGGCTTTCTAGTTTGTTCCATTGATCTAATTTCTGTCTTTGTGCCAGTACCATACTATCTTGATGACTGTGGCTTTGTAGTAGAGCCTGAAGTCAGGCAGGTTGATTCCTTCCATTTCCATTCTTCTTTTTCAAGATTGCGTTGGCTATTCGAGGTTTTTTGTATTTCCATACAAATTGTGAAATTATTTGTTCTAGCTCTGTGAAAAATACCGTTGGTAGCTTGATAAGGCTTGTATTGAATCTATAGATTGCTTTGGGTAGTATACTCATTTTCACTATATTGATTCTTCTGATCCATGAACATGGTATATTTCTCCATCTATTAGTGTCCTCTTTGATTTCTTTCACCAGTGTTTTATAGTTTTCTATATATAGGTCTTTAGTTTCTTTAGGTAGATATATTCCTAAGTATTTTATTCTTTTCGTTGCAATGGTGAATGGAATTGTTTCCTTAATTTCTCTTTCTATTTTCTCATTATTAGTGTATAGGAATACAAGGGATTTCTGTGTGCTGATTTTATATCCAGCAAATTTACTATATTCATTGATTAGCTCTAGCAATTTTCTGGTGGAGTTTTTAGGGTTTTCTATGTAGAGGATCATGTCATCTGCGAACAGTGAGAGTTTTACTTCTTCTTTTCCAATTTGGATTCGTTTTATTTCTTTTTCTGCTTAGATTGATGTGGCCAAAACTTCCAAAACTATGTTGAATAGTAGTGGTGATAGTGGGCACCGTTGTCTTGTTCTTGACTTTAGGGGAAATGCTTTCAATTTTTCACCATTGAGGATAATGTTTTCTATGGGTTTGTTATATATAGCTTTTATTATGTTGAGGTGTGTTCCTTATATTCCTGCTTTCTGGAGAGTTTTTATCATAAAAGTAGTGCTAAATGGAAAGTTCATAGCAATACAGGCATACCTCAAGAAACAAGGAAAAAGTCAAATGAATAACCTAACGCTACACCTAAAGCAACTAGAAAAGGAAGAAATGAAGAACCCCAGGGTTAGTAGAAGGAAAGAAATCTTAAAAATTAGGGCGGAAAAAAAGACCATAGCAAAAATCAACAAAGCCAAAAGCTGGTTCTTTGAAAGGATAAATAAAATTGACAAACCATTAGCCAGACTCATCAGGAAACAAAGGGAGAAAAATCAAATCAATAAAATTAGAAATGAAAATGGAAAGATCACAACTGACAACACAGAAATACAAAGGATCATGAGACTACTATCAGCAATTATATGCCAATAAAATGGACAATGAAGAAATGGACAAATTCTTAGAAAAGTACAACTTTCCAAAACTCAACCAGGAAGAAATAGAAATTCTTAACAGACCCATCACAAGCACAGAAATTGAAACTGTAATGAGAAATCTTCCAGCAAACAAAAGCGCAGGTCCAGACGGCTTCACAGCTGAATTCCACCAAAAATTTAGAGAAGAGCTAACACCTATCCTACTCAAACTCTTCCAGAAAATTGCAGAGGAAGGTAAACTTCCAAACTCATTCTATGAGGCCACCATCACCCTAATACCAAAACCTGACAAAGATCCCACAATAAAAGAAAACTACAGGCCAATATCACTGATGAACATAGATGCAAAAATCCTTAACAAAATTCTAGGAATCAGAATCCAACAACACATTAAAAAGATCATACACCATGACCAAGTGGGCTTTATCCCAGGGATGCAAGGATTCGTCAATATATGCAAATCAATCAATGTAATACATCACATTAACAAATTGAAAAATAAAAGCCATATGATTATCTCAATAGATGCAGAGAAAGACTTTGACAAAATTCAACATCCATTTATGATAAAAATTCTCCAGAAAGAAGTGCTACCCCTTTCTAATTGCTTTGGATTTGAACATGGATATAAAGGCATAGCTTCAACACTACTACCAGAAACACTGATACCTTCACTAGGAAATAAAAATTTTACAACAGTCAAAGTCCTCTGTTACCAATACTATGTATCTTATTGTTTTATTCTCCTTGTGGCTTTCTGTTTTAATCATCAATGCTTACATTTTGAAACAAAATTATTTATTAATTTCAGCTCTAATGGTCCACTTCATGAAACTCCCAGATGATGAGAACAACTAGAGCTTGTACTTGGATCATCGAAACTTGTTCTTGGATAATTGTGTTCATTATGTTTACATGTTTACTACATTTTACAAAATTCCATCCCAGTAACATAATTACTTAGTAGATTCTGAAAATACTTGTTGTTTTTGTAGTAAAAGATTTCCATTTAATAAATGATGAGAATATCATATTTCACTATTGGAATAACTGGCCATAATCAGTGATTTGATAAAATTACAAAGCAATTTCTATATGTTTTTAAAACATTTATTTCACTATGTCAAGTCTTAGTTGCAGCATGTGGGATTTAGTTCCCTGACAAGGGATTGAGTCCTGGGCCCACTGCATTGGGCACTCTGACTTCTAGCCAATGAACCACCAGGGAAATCCCTATATATGTTTTAATATGCTATAGGAGAAGAGATAATTATTTGTATCCAAGACCTGATACTGTATTGCAACTAATATATTGTTTTACTAGATTTTAGAATTCCTTTGTAAATGTTTTTAGAACTGAAATTCCAACAATTAGATTGACAGATTATTGGCTAGAATGAATCTGAGTGGTACATTATACTAGAATACATTTTCATTTGCTTGTATCATATTTATTATGAATAACATATATAAAGAAACTGCATAAAATATTCACATAGTTTAACATTTTGTTATAAAGCAAACATCTAATTGCCACTCAGGTCAAGATATTGAGCACCTTCTTGATCACTAAGTTCTCTCTCTCTTAGAGATAAACATTACCATATTTTTGTGTGTGTGAAAACCACTTTTTTTCTTTTGAGTTTTGCTACCTATTTACCTATTTCTGAATGCTAAGCTATTACCACCTCTTTTCATAATTTGTAAACTTTTGAATATTTGTGTTCTCTTGAGTATGCCATATTTTTATATCATGTTTATAAGATTAGTTCTCATTGTGAGTGATTGTAGTTCCTTCATTTTTATTGTTTCATAGAGTCATATGTACTTGTGTGAATATATCATAGTGTACATAGTGTTGTACGAATATATCATAATGCTATGACTATACACTTTTTGATGGATATTTGGGTTGTTTCCTGTTGGGGATATTATGAACAGTGCTGTAACCTGGTGGACATGTGTATGTATTCTCTCATATATAACAAGAAATGGAATTGGTAGGTCATAAAGTATGAGCATCTTCAGTTTTATTAGGTAGTATGCAAACTATTCTCAAAAGTGGTTTTATTAATAGAAGCTTACACCCTCACCAGCATAATACAAAGTTCCATATCTTTAAGTGATAGCTTTCAATGTTTCATCATTAGAAACATTGAAGAATTATATTTTCAATGATTTTAATCATTAGAAGATGATATTTTCCTAGGTCTTTAAAAAAGATATTCCTTATTAAAGAAATTCCCTTCTGTTAATATTATCCTGAATGTTTTAATCTAAAATGGATTTAAGCATCCAAAGTAACCATTGGTAAATTTAAATGCTTTAAATTTTATCAGTAATGAATGTTCAGTGATTTTTCAGTGTAATGTTAATTTATATTTTCTCGATTAACATAGTTGAACAAGGACTTACCTGGTGGTTCAGAGGTTAAGAATCTGCATTATGATGCAGGGGACCTGGGTTTTATCCCTGGTCAGGAAATTAAGATCCCACATACTTCAGGGCAAATAAGGCTACAGAATGTTCCCATACATTCTGGAACCTGTGTGCCACAACTAGAGAGAAGCCACCGTGCCACAAAGAGCATGCTACAGCTAAGACACAACTCAGTCAAAAGTAAATAAATAAACACTTAAAAAAAGGAAAAAAAGTATGGTTGAGCAACTTTTCATATGATTATTGTCTGTTTGCTGCTGCTGCTGCTGCTAAGTTGCTTCAGTCAAGTCCAGCTCTGTGGACCCCATAGATGACAGCCCACCAGTCTCCTCTGTCCCTGGGATTCCCCAGGCAAGAATACTGGAGTGGGTTGCCATTTCCTTCTCCAATGCATGCATGCATGCTAAGTCGTTTCAGTTGTGTCCAACTCTGTGCGACCCTATGTACAGCAGCCCACCAGGCTCCTCTGTCTACAGGATTCTCTAGGCAAGAATACTGGAGTGGGTTGCCATTTCCTTCTCCAAATAATGAATTAGGAGTATGAAAAAGTGGTGTCAGTGGTGTGCCTGCTCTGCCCACAACAGATTTACAATCTTTTATTTAGTGGTTAACTCGTCACAATGAGGCTGTGATTCAACTTTCTGTCTCCAGGTTTTACACTCTGGATCAAAGGGCTTGTTTAACAAATAAAACTACTATAATCAAAACAATTAAATCTATACTGTGGAGTTAAACAGAACATGTCTCCAGTAGTTTAAAATTTCATTAATTCAACTCACTTATTTGCTCAGAGTCTGCTATGCACCAAGAACTGTACTAGAGGTAGGGAAAACACAAAGACAAACAACAAAGCTTCTGCCTTTCACAATGAGAATTCATTCATGGTCCAAAATCTACAAGCATAGCCTAACCATAACCTTAAGATGAGAATCTCTGTAAAAGAGAACAGCTACATACATTCATTTCATAAAAATTTCTACATTTTAGACTTCCTTTAGAAAAATAACATTTTCATAAAATTGACATTGTTTATTCTGTGCTTTTTTTCTAATCTGTGGAGCTTTACTATGTATTCTGAGTACTTGTTTATTTTTGGTTACATGCACTGTGAATATCTATTACCACTCTGTGGCTTGTTTTAATGATCTCTTTGATGTTTTTTGATGAATATAAGTTTTAAAATTTAGCATAATTTAATTTATCAAACTTTCCTTTATTGTTATGAAGACATTCTCTAATATTTTCTTTTAAAAAGCTTTGCTTCCTTCCAACAAATATAAGTGGCTGCTGCTTTAACCCCACTCTGTTCCTCCCGCTTCCTAGATAAAAATGTTTAAGACACCCAATCCAGAGCAAACTCATTCTATTACAAGCCACTGTTAACACTGTCTAACTGAGACATAGCACAGTACCCCATGGTGTGTAGTCTACCTGGTTGCAACACATCTCTAACTCTACTGTTTAACTACAGGCATGTTCCTGGTGCATTTTGACTGGTGGACATGAGCAGAAATAATAATAATAAAAAGTGGCTATAGGATTAAGTGAGTTAATGCATATAAAGTGCTTAGAACCATGTTTGGCTCCAAGTACAGCTTATATAAATGTTAGCTTAAACTATTAATTATTATTATTACCAGTAACATCGTCATCTCTGTATCTCTTATAGTGATTGGTACCACATCTTGCCATAGAGGGAAATGACTCAATTATTTGTAGTTTGATTGGGGGGTCAATGATGTATTAGTCATCTATTGCTGAATAACAAACCACACTAAATTTAGCAGCTTAAAACAAGAAGCATTGATTATCTCACAGCTTCTGTGTTTTGGGGATCTGAGATGAATGTAGCTGGATGATTCTAGCTCAGAGCTTCTCACCAGATGCCAGTCAAGATATTGGCTGGGGCTGAAGTCCTGTCAAGGTTCCACTGGGGCAGAATCTGCTTCCAAGTTCATTCACATGGCTGCTAGAGTCCCCAGTACCTCCTGCTGTGGGTCTCTCCATTTGCAGCCTGATGTTCTCACAATGGAGTAACTGGTTTTCTCATGAGTGAGTGATTCAAAAGGTAATGTGGGAATGTGCCATACTGCATTTATTACATGGACCAATGCTGGTATGGTAGGAAAAGGGGAGACATTACACAGGGGTGGGACTATCAGGGAGTGGGGACCCTTGGGGACCATCTTCAAGGCTGGCTACAATCGATGGTCCCATTGTTCCTCCAAATGTCTTCCAACTTTTCCCTCTTGACTTTACCTTTAATTCAGTCCAAGAAGATGTCTCCAGAAAGTATATTAGTATTTGCTAAGGGATAGGAAAAGGGAGATTGGAGAGTGACTGTTTATGTGTATGGATATTTTTGTTCCTGGGGTGATGAAAAGATTCTGAAATTAGATGGTGTTTATGGTTGTCTGACTTTGAATATAATAAAACCATGAATTGTACACTGTAAAAAAGGACAAAAAATGAAAATAAATGAAAAACTTTGCTCTTTGATCTCGCAAATATAGGTATTTAATATACCTGGAATTGATATTTGGGTATGGTGAATGGTGTCCAATTATTTTTTTCACATGTATATTGTTCCAACACCATTTGTTTAATAAAAATACATGATAAATACATGAAGATGTCTTATCATATCTTCAGTACAACTTCTGGTTATAAATCAAGTGTCTTTCTCTAACTGTGAAAACAGCTTTTTTGACTTTCTATTCTGTTAATCCATCAGGCTTAATAATTACTTTACCATCTTAATTTTCAAAACTTTACAATAGTCTTTATCATAAGTTTATATAGTAGTAAAATCTGACTGAGGTATTTCCCCCACTATATTATTTTTTAAGATTATCCTGACTCTTCTTGGCCCTTTGAATTTCTATAAAAATTTTAGAATCAGCTTATCAAGTTCTATGCAAGAAAAACTGTTGTAAATTTGACTGTGATTGCATTTAATCTATAAACCAATTTTGTGTAGTTTACCTTTTTAAAATACTAGGTCTTCTAATTTTTGAACACTGTGTATCTCTCATTTATTTAGGTCTGCTTTAATGTCTTACAATGAAGCTTTTCAATTTTTCTAATTTTCTGTTTGCTATTTTCTACTCATTTGATTTTTTTTGTATGCTTGAAATAAAATGGTATCCTTTCAAATTTCTAATTTTCACTTGTATAAAGACAAATAATTTTAGTCTGTATGTAAAAAGACATAATATTTATTGCTCTTGTATCCAGGAGACATCAGAAATCTAGTTTTCATGTTTACAGTTTATTTGCAGGTTTATTTGGATTTCCAACATTCAAAACTATATCCTCTGTAAATAATAATAATTTTTACTTATTTTTAGTAATTTTTATTTTATTTATATATGTAATCATTGATATATCTATGTATGCCTTACTGTATTGCCTAAAATATATGGTACACTATAAAATATAAATTTTTATAGTGATCTTGAAAGACTCACATAGAGCAGTGAGTGGTCCTGAAGAGATATCTTAGATCCCTGTGTAGGAATTAAACTGGGTTAACCTGGGTGAAAATCAAGAGTCCTAGTCACTAGACCATCAGGGGCTAGAGTCTAAAGCAAATGACCCTGGATCTTGCCCTTGTTTGAAAGCCAGATTGTTTCAAGCAGGCAAAAACTGTAAAACTTATACAGTTTATTATTAGAGATGCAGCACTATATATGGGAAAGAGAAAAAAAAAAAACAAAAGTGAAGTCGTTCAGTCCTGTCCAACTCTTTGCTAACCCATGGGCTATAGACTACCAGGATCCTCTCTCCATGAAATTTTCCAGGCAAGACTACTGGAGTGGGTTGTCATTTCCTTCTCCAGGGGATCTTTTCCATCCAGAGATCGAACCTTGGTCTCCTGCATTGCAGGCAGACACTTTACTATCTGAGCCACCAGGGAAGCCCACAGGAAAGTAGTTTATCTGACTCAGAATCAGGGAAGAGATATCAACCCAGAGAGAAAGTATATGGGCAACCTCTCTAATGCGGAGGAGCACAGTAATTCCGAAACTAGGCAGAAACACAGCGGAAAAGGAGTATAGGCATCCTGAGTGAGGAGGAATGCAGTAAGGAGGTGATGTAAATCACTTATATAGGACAGTCCTTCCTGGTCTTTGTTTACCTTTGGCCAATTATCTTGTTTCTTTCTTCACACCTGACTGGTCCATGGACCCTCCCCAAAATGCATGTGCAACTTTTTTCTAAGATGGACCCTACCACAGAGGCCTACCACGCACCCATGGTGCATGTCCACACATATTATGTCATGGGATTCCCTCCCTTTTTGATCCCCAAGAAGCCTTCCTGTGCATATGCATACAGAGAGTATTCCTTGAACTCAGGGGTGGGCATTTTATCTCCTTGCTTTAGCAGAGCTCAGCTTTTGCCACCAGCTTTGTCCTTGCAGTGTCTGGGTGAGAACAAAGCTTGAATTTTACTCCACTTGACAAATACCAGGTGTTCAGCCCAGAGGTCCACTTTTACCTCAGTAGCAATATTCTTGACTTCTGTTGCTGCTGAGAAATTTGACTCCAGTTTAAAAAAAAAAAAAAAAACAACAACAATGAAAGGCTTCCCTACAACTACTGAGTCCACATGCCACAACTACTGAAGCCTGCACCCTACAGACCATGTGCAGCACAACTAGAGAGTAGCCCCTGCTTGCTGCAACTAGAGACAGCCCATGTATGTGCAACAAAGACCCAGCACAGCCAAAAAATAAATAAAATTATTAAAAAGAAATAAATAAAAAATAATGAAGACATCTTTAAAAACATTAATACTGACTTGGAATGCAGTGAGTCCCAAAATAATTGTTAACGAAAGAGTCTATACTTGAAATCATAAAGTAAATATTTCATTATTTATGGACTCTACTAATTCAGAAGTGTTTTTACTAGTAGTTTTATTTTTACTGTTTTGAATTAGCCTTTTCTCAGTTATACTGTGTATGCCAAATTTGTTTAATTTTATATAGCTGAACCTTTTCAGAAAGAATTGGGCTTCTTTGTATTTGTACATTTCCAGAGATTACACTTATGTCCTCATGTAGATATCTTTGGAGGCGAACAGGAGTATAGCTACAGAGTAACCTCAGGCTTCCCTGGGCATCCTTAGTCAAACAGAATGATTCAGTGTTACTGGGGAAGCTAGAAGTCTGTAGCCACTAAGAACAGGGTTTGGAAACTTTCAGGTTAAATAGTGGTAATCACAAATGGTTTTCTGATCTGGGCACAAATCCAATACTTATAGGTGTAGGAAAAGAAAATATCACTGTATAAACATTAAATTTCAGGGAGGATGATATCATTTTTAGAAGGGCATATATATTTTAAAATTGATTTGAAAATATATGGAATTATTTACATAGTTGCTCATGGTCTCCCTATCAGAACAATTTTAAAGCAGTGGTGCTTTCTAACCCACACCTAATGTTGGGAAACTGAAGATTATTTAACATGTACCTGAAGGTGAAAGAGGAGAGTGAAAAAGTTGGCTTAAAACTTAACATTCAGAAAATGAAGATAATGGCATCTGGTCCCATCACTTCATGGGAAATAGATGGGGAAACAGTGGAAACAGTGTCAGACTTTATTTTTCTGGGCTCCAAAATCACTGCAGATGGTGACTGCAGCCATGAAATTAAAAGACGCTTACTCCTTGGAAGGAAAGTTATGACCAACCTAGATAGCATATTGAAAAGCAGAGACATTACTTTGCCAACAATGGTCTGTCTAGTCAAGGCTATGGTTTTTCCTGTGGTCATGTATGGATATGAGAGTTGGACTGTGAAGAAAGCTGAGCACGGAAGAATCAATGCTTTTGAACTGTGGTGTTGGAGAAGACTCTTGAGAGTCCCTTGGACTGCAAGGAAATCCAACCGGTCCATTCTAAAGGAGATCAGCCCTGGGATTTCATTGGAAGGAATGATTCTAAAGCTGAAACTGCAGTACTTTTGCCACCTCATGTGAAGAGTTGACTCATTGGAAAAGACTCTGATGCTGGGAGGGATTGGGGGCAGGAGGAGAAGGGGACGACAGAGGATGAGATGGCCGGATGGCATCACTGACTCGATGGATGTGAGTCTGAGTGAACTCCGGGAGTTGGTGATGGACAGGGAGGCCTGTCGTGCTGCTATTCATGGGGTCGCAAAGAGTCGGACACGACTGAGCAACTGAGCTGAACTGAACTGAACTGAAAGACATGTATAGATTTATATTCACAGATGTAGACTTAATTTTGGAGAAGAAATATACATATATTATTGGTCATCCTCACATTTTTATAAATACTCTTTCCCAGTTGCTAAAAGATGGTAATTATGTCCCCATTCCCTAAATGAATCAAATCTTTTATTCATAGATAAGAGAAAGTGTAACATTTTAGAGTTGTTCAAGGAGTTAAAAGCACTGTGACTGACACCTCAGGTTACAACTTAACACAAAATCTGAGTTTAATTATACACTGTTTTTGTTGTCAATCATACTGGCAGATAAGAGAGAATGAATGGCCTAAAGGGCAAGATTGTACATGTATGGTTGGTGGTAAGAACAACAACCATTATAACCATATTATAACCATTATAGCTAAGAGTCTTTTTCTTCTTCTTTTTTTAATATAAAGGAAAACTTGGAGATGTGCTATTCAAAATTAAAAGAAGAAAAAATTGCCAATACTATATAGTTTAGGAATAGACATATATAAAGAAAAAGAAACACCAGATTCCATTTTAACTAACTACTAAACCTTTATTTAAATAGACGAAAAAATTGTCAAATAGTTTTCTTACTTTGCAGCAAATCTAACCATTTGTCTCAGTTCTTTTCATTCCTGAAATTAGATTAATTACATGATTGTTTTATCTATCAATAATTGTTCTGTTGGTTAAGTCATTCATTTTACAAGTGACTACAGATACCTATTGAGGCTTACATCTACAGCATCTGCATTCCCAAGTATCCCTATACTATTTGCCTTTCTGGGGAATTATATGGAATATTACATTCCCTTTTGTTATCTGTGAAAAAAATATTTCTTTCAATAATGGTCTTTTCTTAATACTTTTATTCTGTTTCAAATACACATCAAATTTGGTAAACCTTTACATTTTTGTTTCTATATCCTTGCAGTTCTGAGTTATTAAATGCTGAAATTATATCAAAAATTCAAAAAATATTGAAGCCCATCTCTACTCTTGTAATGGTTCTATTATTTTAATTACTTTAACTGGACAACTCTGATAATTCTCCATCTACCCAAACATACACACACACACACATATATATATATATATACACACACACACATATGCTCACAGACACACAGGTGTGGGAAAGCTTGCTTCTTTGGTCTAAATGATCAACTGGATATTTGTGTAATTTGGTGTTGGATTGCATCCTGCAAGATGCAATCCCTGTACTTTCCCAGCCTCAAGAACTAAGAAGAGCCCAGAGTCAGCCAATAGACATTAATGGTTTAATGGATAGGGAGATCTTGCACATCTGAAGCAAGGTCCTGGAGCAACACCACTGCCATCATGTATGGCAGACAGCAGGCAGGACATGGAGTGGATGGGTGAGGGTGAATTTATCAGTTATAGGGGGTTATAGGTTGGTTCAATGGTTACCAGGGAAACCAGCAAAGGAATAGGCGCCTGACCACTCTTTGATAAGCTATCATAATGGAAATGTTCTTGCCTAAAAGTTAAAAGAATCACTACCTGGGGATAGTATGTAGGTATTCACTGATTAGTCTCTGTGACTGAGAGGGAATGAGAGTCTTGTGAGTAAGGTGTAGGTGAAGAAGGCACTGGTAGAGCAAGGGACATACAGAACACAAGAGAACAGCCATTTTGGGTGGCCTGAGCATGCTTTGGGGCACCACCATAAAAGATAGCAAGAATCAAGGTAAATTCGTGAGTTTCAGTTTGACCGCTGCTAATTTCTCTCCCTTCTTTCTGGATGTGCTTCCCAGGTGGCGCTAGTGTTAAAGAACCTGCCTTCCAATGCAGGAAACATAAGAGATGAGGGCTGGGTCCTTGGATTGGGAAGATCCCCTGGAGAAGGAAATGGCTGCCCACTCCAGCATTCTTGCCTGGAGAATTCCCAGGAACAGAGGAGCCTCATGTGCTACAGTCCATGGGGTGGCAAAGAGTTAGACATGACTGAAGGAACTTAGCGCACACACACTTGTTTCTGGATGTTACCCTACATTTAAAACAATAGAAAACCAACCATTTCATGGTCAGAAGAGAATAGAATGAATGCTTTCTACTTCAAATTACTAATAGGTACTGCACACCTTCTATGATCTCAGCTTTGTGGTAGCTGTAGCTACTTGAAAAAAGTAGATAGAAAAGAGAGGGCCATATTCAAACAAAAGTGAGTTTTTCTAGCATATAGTAGGTAATTTTGCCAATATAATGCCATTTTTTTTTCTTGCAGATTATGTTTTGGTGTGAGGGTAGCGTGTTGTTATAGCTGTGGTAGAGTGAAGATGTGTGAAGCTTACTAAAGAGATATTTAATGAGAATTTTAAAATGGAATTTACTACATATCTATAAGTTTTAAAATAGTAATCACTTGTTCAAAAGCTATGAATGACTTTAAAGACACTAAAGCAAATTGCCAAAATAATTTCAAAAGAATTCTAAAAATTGAACTTAGATTAGCAATTATTGAGGCTGCATGTTTTATAATAACTTTATTAATTTATTAAAGTTCACTAACATGAATACTTTTTTAAGCACTACAATTTGATAGGTGAAAATGTAATCTCATTAAAATTGCATTTCTTAGCTAGTTGCCATAGCTCTAGTGGCTCAGATGGTAAAGAATCTGCCTGCAATGCAGGAAACTGGAGTTTGATCCCTGGATTGAGAAGACCCCCTGGAGAAGGAAATACCAATCCACTACAATATTCTTTCCTGGAGAATCCCATGGACAAAGGAGCCTGGTTGCTCCAGTCCATGGGGTTGTGAAGAGTTGGACATGACTGAGTGACTAGCACTAGCTAGTTACCTAGGTCATTATCATGTTTGTTATCCAGTTGTTATTTCTTTAAAAAAAATTTTTTTTTCTGCTGATATATTTCCCCTGAAAACTACTTTTGCCCATGTGCTCTTGTGTTGATTTGTGTGATCTCTTTATATAAAAATAAAAATTGTAACTTCTCATCTGGCACAATTGGTGTGAATATTTTCCCGTTTCTAGTTGCCATTTGATTATCACTTGGTTAAAAGGAATATAGGAATAAAACATTAACCTAGACAAAGCTACTGAGCCTTAATTATTATTTATTCCATTATATTTTAAGAATTTTTAAAGTTCATCAATTTTATCCATTATAAAATCACAATTGTCATTAGGTAAAATCTGGAATATTAAAAAATACAAAACAAGAAAAATTACACACTGTCTCAATTTTCAGACAGCTTCATATCTGGTATAAGTATTTTGATGAATTTCATTTCAGTATCCTTTTTGTCTTCCATGGCAAAGTTTTTTGTTGCTGCTGTTTCCTTATTAGCAAAATAAATTCTGGTTCACTATAAGATATGACATCATAATATTATATATTGATAATACTCCCTTTCCTGTCATTACTTTCTGTAATCATACAATTTATTTACTAAATAAATATTTATTTACTGTGGATGTGTCTGGCGATGAAAGTAAAATCTGATGCTACAAAGAACAGTATTTTAAAGGAAGCTGAAATGTTAGGTCCATGAATCAAGGAAAATTGGATGTGGTCAAGTTGGAGATGGTAAGAATAAACATTGACATCCTAGGAATCAGCAAACTAAAATGGATGAGAATGGGCAAATTTAATTCACATGACCATTACATCTACTACTGTGGGCAACAATCCCATAGAAGAAACAGAATAGCCCTCATAATCAGCCAAAAAATCCAAAATACAGTACTTGGATACAACCTCAAAAATGACAGAATGATCTTGGTTTGTTTACAAGGAAAGCCATTCAACATCAGAGTAATCCAAGTACATGCCCCTATCACTGATTCTGAAGAAGTTGAAGCTGATCAGTTCTGTGAAAACCTTGAAGACCTCCTAGTACTAACACCTAATAAAGATGTTCTGTTCATCAGGGATTGGATTGCAAAAGAAGGAAGTCAAGATATGCCTGGAGTAACAGGCAAGTTTGGCCTTGGAGAACAAAATGAAGCAGGGAAAACATTAACTGATTCTGCCAAAAGAATGTACTAGTCATAGCAAATGGCCGTTTCAAAAACACAAAAGATTACTTTACACATGCTGCTGCTGCTGCTAAGTCGCTTCAGTCGTGTCCGACTCTGTGCGACCCAAGAAACGGCAGCCCACCAGGCTCCCCCGTCCCTGGGATTCTCCAGGCGAGAACACTGGAGTGGGTTGCCATTTCCTTCCCCAGTACATGAAAGTCAAAAGTGAAAGTGAAGTCTCTCAGTCGTGTCCAACTCCTAGTGACCCCATGGACTGCAGCCTACCAGACTCCTCCATCCATGGGATTTGCCAGGCAAGAGTACTGGAGTGGGTGACCATTGCCTTCTCCAGACTTTACACATGGACATCACCAAATGATCAATACTGAAATCAACTGATTCTCTGTAGCCAAAGATGAAGAAACTATGCAGTCAGCAAAAACAAGACCTGAAGGTGACTGTGGCTCAGATCATCAGCTTCTCATAGAAAAATTCAGGCTTAAACTAATGAAAACTAGGAAAAACATTAGGCCAGTCAGTTAAATCAAATTAATTTGAGTTAAATCAAATTGATTTCAGTTAAATCAAATTCTCTATGAATTCACAGAAGAGGTAACGAATAAATTCAAGGGACTAGACCTATTTAACAGTGTGCCTGAAGAACTATGGACAGAGGTCTGCAATATTATACAGGAGGTGGCAAACAGAACCATCCCAAAGAAAAAGGAAAGCAAGAAGACAAAACCTCTGAGGAGGCTTTATGAATAGCAGAAGAACAAAGAGAAGTGAAAAACAAGGAAGAAAGGGAAAGATACATTCAATTAAACACAGAGTTCCAAAAAATAACTAGAAGAGACAGGAATAAATGAACAATGCTTCTTCAATGAAAAATGCTTAATAATTGAAAACAACAACAGAAGGAGAAAGATTAGTGATCTCTTCAGGAAAATCAGAAATATCAAGGGAGAATTCTGCCCAAAGATGGGCACAATAAAGGGTAAAAGTGGTAGAGATCTAGTAGACACTGAAGAAATCAATAAGAAATGGAAAGAATACATTGAAGAACTGTAGAAAAAAGATCTTAATGAACTGGATTACTACAATGGTGGTTAGACACCGAGAGTCAGACATTCTGGAGTGTGAAGTCAAGTGGGCCTTAAGAAGCACTGCTTTTATTTATTTATTTATTTATTTTTGTGTGTAATAAAGTTTTATTAAAGTATAAAGGAGATAGAGAAAGCTTCTGACATAGGCATCAGAAGGGGGCAGAAAGAGTACCCGCTTGCTAGTGTTAACAATGAGGTTATATAATCCAAAGAATGTCTGGAGGGTGTAAAGACCTCATCAGACCTACTCCCATAATTTACATTTTAAGATAACACTGTCCTCAGGCAAGATACATCCTTGTAAAGACCAGGTCTACTCCCATAATTTTAAGATAACAGAAGTTTGAATCCAAAGACTGTCCTTAGGCAGGATACATTATTGTTATATAATCCTAAGGAATGTGGAGAAGGAAAAAAAGTTTGTCCTTTCTTCCTCCTTGAGAATTCCAGACCCCTCTCTCCTTGTAATAAAGCTAGTGGATTCTACGATTTCGGCAGACCTATTCAAATCCCTAAGGGATGGTGTCATCAAGGTTTTGCATTCATTATGTCAGCAAATCTGGAAGACCCAGCAGTGGCCACAGGACTGGAAAAGGTCAATCCTCATGCCAATTCCCAAGAGGGATAGTACCAAAGAATGTGCTAACCATGAAACAAGTACACTCATCTCTCATGCTAGTAAGGCCATGCTTAAAATTTTGCATGCTGTTCTTGAACATTATGCAAACCAAGAACTCCCAGATGTCCAAGCTGTATTTAGAAAAGGAAGAGGAACTAGAGGTCAAATTGGAAACATTTGCTGGATTATAGAGGAAGCAAGGGAATTTCAGAAAAACATCTATCTCTTTTCATCGACTACACTAGTCTTTAACTGTGTCGATCATGACAAACTGTGGAAAGATCTTAGAGAGATGGGAATACCAGACTTTCCTACCTGTCTCCTGAGAAACCTGTATGCCGGTCAAGAAGGAACAGTTAGAACCCTGTATGGAACAACTAATTGGTTCAAGATCCAGAAAAGAGTACGACAAGGATGTATGCTGTCACCCTGTTTGTTTAACCTATATGCTGAGTACATCATGAGAAATGCCAGGCTGGATGTGTTACAAGCTGGAATCAAGATAGGTGGGAGAAACATCAACAACTTCAGATATGTGGATGATACCTCTGTACTGGCAGAAAAGGAAGAAGAACTAAAGAGACTTGTGATGAGGGTGAAGGAGGAGAGTGAAAGAACTGGCTAAAACCTAAATATTAAAAAAAAACAAAACCTAAGATCATGGTATCTGGCCCCATTACTGCATGGCAAATAGAAGGGGAAAAGGTGGAAGCAGTGACAGATTTCCTCTTCTTGGGCTCTCCAAAATCACTGTGGATGGTGATTGCAGTTGTGAAATCAGAAGATGATTGCTTCTTGGCAGGAAAGCAATGACAAACCTAGAAAGTTTGTTGAAAAGCAGAGACATTACTCTGCTGGCTATGGTCTTCCCAGTGGTCACATATTGGTTGTATGAGCTGGACTGTAAAGAAGACTGAGTGCAGAAGAATTGATGCCTTTTAACTGGTGCTGGAGAAGACTCCTGAAAGTCCCTTGGGCAGCAAGGAGATCAAACCAGTCAATCTTAAGAGAGATCAACCTTGAATATTCACTGAAAGGACTGATGCTAAAGTGGAAGCTCCAGAATTTTGGTCATCTGATGCAAACAGATGACTCATTGAAAAAGTCCCTGATGCTGGGAAAGATTGAGGGCAGAAGAAGAGGGTGCCAGAGGTTGAGATGACTGTATGGCCTCACCAATGCAATGATCATGAACTTGGGCAAACTTCAGGACATGGTGAGGGATAGGGAGGCCAGGCGTTCTGCTGTCTGTGGGGTTGCAAAGAGTTGCACACAACTGGGCAATTGAACAATGACAACCCTTTTGTCTTCCATGGGAAAGTTTTATGTTGCTATTGTTTCCTTATTAGCAAAATGAATTATGCTTCATTGTAAGATATGATATCATAATGTTTATATTGATAATACTCTCTTTCCTATCATTATATTACATTGTCATACAATTTATTTATTAAATAAATATTTATTTACCATTGTTACGTATCAGTCACTCTTCTAGGCACTGGGATACAGCAATGAGCAAAATCCTTGCTAACATGGAGAATATGTTGCCGTGGTAGTAGGCTGAAGGACAATGATGCAAATAAGCATAAAGTATGTCAGGTATTTTTAAATAGACTTCCCTAGTGGCTCAATGGTAAAGAATCTGCCTGCAATGCAAGAGATGTGGCTTCAATTTCTGGGTTGGAAAGATCCCCCAGAAGGAGGAAATGGCAACCCACTCCAGGATTCTTGCCTGGGAATCCCATAGACAGGAGCCTGGCAAGCTACAGTCCATGGTATCACAACAGAGTTGGACACAACTAAAAAACAACAGCAAATTTTAAATGCTTTGAAGAAAAATAAGATCTTGTAAGTAAGAGGAACAAACAGTTCTAGAAGGGAGTAGGGTTTGAAGTTTTATAGAGAAGGGTGAGAATAAGTCTTTTTATTTGATGGTATTTTAACTGAGAACTGATTGAATGGGTAGAATGGACCATGAATATATCTAGGTAAAGACAGTTCCAGACAAAGGGACAAAGCAGGAACAGAGGAATTGAGATGGGAATGTGATTGATATTTCTGAGAATATTGAAGTGATAGTGTAGTGGGATCGACATGAGCAATGGGAAGAGAAGTAAGAGAGACAATCAGTGTGGTAAGGTCTTGGTAAAGACTTTTGTGCTTCAGTGAGTGTGAGATGGACATTGAGAACAGGGAAATTACATTATCTGACTTATATTTGTCAGGAATCATCCTACCAGTTGTGTGAAAAATAGAGGGTAGAAAAAGAAAGGTAAGAGCAGGGAGCTCTGTTAGGAGTCTGCTAAAGTAATCTGAGTGAGAGATGATGGTGGTTTGGACTAAGTTGTTAGCAATAGAAGTGATAATAAGTCATAGATTTTACAGATGTTTTCAAGGCTTATCTATCACAGTCTTCTTGACTGACTGGTGGTTATATGTGAGAAAAATAAGAGAGTCAAGAACAATTCCAAGGCTTTTAGCCTAAAAACTGCAAGAAAGGAGATGTCATTTACTGAGATGGAAAAGATACAAGGAGATGGAAAGGATAAAAGTTCAGCTATAGTGAAATCTTTGTGATTATATTTTTTTAAAACAGTTTTTCTTTATTAAAGACAATCTACATTTTGGTTGTCTATTTAGGAAAAAATAATAAAAAAAGAGGAAAACAAAAATCACCTATAATTTTATAACCAAAGAAAATTATTCAATGTTTTGATGTAATTGTATAGACTTTATATAAATACACACCCACACATATATACACAGTATAAATACATATATGAGCAAATACTGTATAACGTTTCCTACTCAAATGGGATGCATTTTTATAACTAGATTGTTTTGTATAGTTTCATCTTCCATTTGTTGAGAAATTTTTCCCTATCCAGAAATGTGGGGAGGGGGGGAAATCACTTCTACTGTGTTCTAGTACTTTTATGGATTATTATTTTGGTTTTGTTTCTAACTTTATTTCATCTTTAACTTATTGAATGATATCAGTTAATAAGGTGTTGTTTTTTCTTTTTCCTTCAGTTATCTTAAGTTGCTGATTTTGAGAAATACTCTCTAGGTTAAAGTCTCTGGTTGTGTTTGTGGTTTAGCTGCTAAGTTGTGTTCAACTCTTGCAACTCCGTGGACTGTGGCCCGCCAGGATCCTCTGTCTATGGGACTCTTCAGGCAAGACTACTGGAGTGGGTTGCCATTTCCATCTCCAGGGGAACATCCAGACACAGGGATTGAACCTGGGTCTCCTGTGCTGCAAGCAGTCTCCTTGCATTGCAGGTGGATTCTTTACCAACTGAGACACTAGGAAAGCCCAAAGGCTAAAGTCTCTGGACCAGTGTTTCTAGAACAGGTGTTGGGAAACCTCAATTTTCAGGCCAAATTTGTGCTGCCACTTGTTTTTGTATGGCCTATAAGGGTTTTTACAGATGAACACATTTGTAATTGATTTGATGATTGAGAAAATCAACTTTGAACCATAATTTAGCAAAATATAATCCTTCCAATTATTTTTATTAGGATTGTATTACAAAAAATATTATCATAATGAACACTATATTTTGAATTTTGTCCATTTAAAAATTCGTAGAAATGTGTTTTTTCTTGTTGTATAGGTGCCTAGATAATATCCTTGATATTACTTATCCTACAAAGGATAAAATATTATCTGGTCCTTTACAGAAAAAGTTTGCTGACTCTTGTTCTAGATCTACAAAATCTTGTTCTTTGTAAGTCTGCATAAGGATCACCTGGGAGCTGTGAGATAAATGTATATTTCTGTTGTCTACTACACCGTCATCACTGCTAGCCTCAGTAAGCCAAGGGCAAGTCTCAATCTCTGTTTTAATAAACATTCCAAGTGATTCTGATATGCTCTGGAGCAAAGTTTGAGAAATACAGGGTGTTGACTTGGACCAAGTAAGTTTCAGTACTGAGCTTTTAACTACATGTGGCCCAGTACCTTACCACTAGCATTCTGGTAAATATCTACTCATTGCAAAGATCTCACTGGAGTGAATTGCTATAGAGATCAAATCTGCCTATGGCTCTCTCCACCTGTCATAATTTGTCCTATCACCTTTCCTTGGAAGACAGCCTTGCTTGGGAACCAAAGACTGTTTTTGGTGTAAGAGTTTTGTAGTTCTGAATTTGAACCCATAAGTTAGACAATACATCATTATTCCTGGGTTCCATGCATTTGTTCTTATCTCCCTTTTTATTCCCTCTTTATTATTGTTTATACATATATTTATGTATGCATGCACATATTCATCCATCCATCCACCTATCCATCAATTGATCCAATTTCCCTATGAACACAAGATTTTCACTTTACTAGAACTAGTACTGCCTCCCTCCCCCATCACCAAGCAAATTTTGAATTTTTGACAGGAATGATCAACCATGTGTGTCATGGTGGTGGTTTAGTCACTAAGTTGTGTTCAGCTCTTGCAACCCCCATGGACTGTATCCTACCAGGCTCCTCTGTCCATCGGATTTCCCAGGCAAGAATACTGGAGTGGGTTGTCATTTGCTTCTCCAAGAGATCTTCCCGACCCAGGGATCAAACCAGAGTCTCTTGCATTGTAGGTGGTCTCCTGCATTGCAGGCATTCTTTCCCAACTGAGCCACCAGGGAAGCCCATATTTATGTAATAGTAAATTTATAAATTTACCAATACACATCGGAAAGAATAAACATTGGGACAGCTGAGCTCAAACACTGAAACATAGGGAGATTAAAAAAAAATCAAAACACTATAGCACATTTCAGAGTCATTGTAGTTGGAAGTCAGCAATTATTGCTGGAATATCTTAATAAGAATTCCAGGAAGTCCTGAGCTGTATATGAAATTGACAAAAGAAGAAATAATTTGTCTTCTGAGAGAACTTTAAGCATTAAAATCTGACTATTCTTAATGAAGTTTCCATGGGGCATCACAAGTTTGTATTTTAAAGGCTAAATCTTTCCTCTTTTCTGCACTTTCTTTATATTTCTGGTGCTTCTTTGGGTCTCCACTGATGGGAGACCAGAGAAATGTTTCCTCTCTCTGAGTACTTGTGAAAGATATCCATGATTTTTTTGCCCTTTTGTATCCAATCTTTCGGAGAAGGCAGTGGCATCCCACTCCAGTACTCTTGCTTGGAAAATCCCATGGACGGAGGACCCTGGAAGGCTGCAGTCTATGGGGTCGCTGAGGGTCGAACACGACTGAGCGACTTTACTTTCACTTTTCGCTTTCATGCATTGGAGAAGGAAATGGCAACCCACTCCAGTGTTCTTGCCTGGAGAATCCCAGGGACGGGGGAGCCTGGTGGGCTGCCGTCTATGGGGTCGCACAGAGTCGAACACGACTGAAGCGACTTAGCAGCAGCAGCAGCAGCATCCAATCTTTATTTTCAAATATTTTTGTGAGAACTCTCTCCCTGAGCACAGTGTGTTTACTAATATTAACTCAAATTTTTTCTTTGCATTTCAAAATGTGTGCATGCTAAGTCACTTCAGTCACGTTTGACTCTTCGAGACCTCATGGACTTCCAGGCTCCTCTATCCATGGGGATTCTCCAGGCAAGAATACTGGAGTGAGTTGCCATGCCCTCCTTCAGTGATCTTCCCAACCCAGGGACTGAACCCGTGTCTCTTATGTCTCCTGAATTGGCAGGTGGGTTCTTTACCACTAGCACCACTTGAGAAGCCTAGAATACACATTCTCGATTTATCTGAAATTCTTTTTACTGATGAATTCCTAATACTGATTAAAATCATTTAATATAATTTTCTTAATTATTCAATTATCTCTAATTTTTATTTTAGAGATAGATTCCATATTGTTTCAAGTACTAGTAACATTTTCAATTTCATCCAGAAACCTGAAAGATAGCTTTTGTACATTAAGCAAGATAAACAGTTCTATCAAACAGTACTCTAAAAATGTATGATCCAAGAGTAATTAAAATACATTTCTCACAGCCCTAAATTCTTGACCCCAAATTAGAGATAAAATTTTAAGCATGTTTTCTTGTATCAGAAATCCAGCTTAAATGATCTGTATGGTGAAACTTGCTGTTGAGGAAAGGTTGTGACACTTTTCTGGCTTATATATTATCTTAAAAATAGATTGTATTGAGGTTACACATTTACCTTGAGCAATAAATTAGATTACATAAGTGCATCTTTCACAATCTAAAGATAAAAATTAGTGAAAATGACCCAGTGGTCTAAGAAAATCATTCTGCCTAAATTGAAACTTTTTTTTTTTTTTTCCCTTGGAGGCTAAAGTAAGAAACATACTAAGTTCATACTTGCTTTTCTTTCCTTCACAGTTTGTTTCACATATATAAAAATGTAATAGAAGTTTCAGAAAATTGTATCTTTCTGTATGTTTTTACTCTTTGCTTGAGGTAGTTCACATTTTTTTGATGTTGTGGTGTGTCTCCACATAACAACTAGTGGCTGCATACAGATTATGTTCATTGCCTATATTGCCTGTTCAGAGAAGTTGGACAGTTTCTTTTAGCATTATCTCTTATTATGCTTGGAATGTTGCTTTCATATCTCAAAATTTGTCTTACATTATCAATATATTTTTCTAATTACATTACTCAGTCTTTGGTCATCAGATGCTCTAGCTCATGTATACATTGTCGTTATTTAGTTGCTAAGTTGTGTCCAACTCTTTTGCAACCCCATGGACTGTAGAATGCCAGGCTCCTCTCCGTCCATGGGATTCTCCAGGCAAGAATATTGGAATGGGTTGTCATTTTATTCTCCAGGGGATCTTCCCAACCCAGGGATCAAACCCACTTCTCCTGCATTGGCAGGTGGATTCTTTACCATTGAGCCATCAGGGAAGCTCCATGTCTACATTATGAAACCACAATTCCAAACAGACCCCACAGCTTCAATATCAGAATCAGCATAATTCTGATATGTACACTTTGTAAAATAACATCTTCAGCTATATGCATTAATCCATATAAACAATAGATGCTTTCCACTATCTATTGTGGCTTGACATGTAAGTCATGAAACTTTATGTCAACAAAACGCTACATTACATATGAGCACATCTAATAGAAGTTTCTGAGGTAATGTTTTGACAAACTATGTAAACCAGAAATATCTTACATAAACTTGAGTGTTCTAACAAGGATGGAGTTGAGATTAGGAAATGAGAGTAAGAGAGTAAAGATGACCAGTATAGCACCAGTAATTAATAAATTCACTTAGAAATGAGATATTCCTGAGGTATAGTATTACTGTAGTTATCAAATCAGTGTTAAGACTAACCATATATAGTGAATGAAAATAATTCATGATGCTTCATGCTAAAGTAGATATCAAACTAGGTAGAATTTTACTTTCTTTACAGTATCATTTAGATTTATAACATTTAAATTCCTCTTTATCTCTAATCCTTCTTTTAATTATTCTTGAGTTAATTCAAAAATCCTCCTTTCTAAAAATTCTTCAGTGAACAAAGAAATGCATTCTTCATCTTGACTTGCATTGTTTTGTCACTATCCTTGCCATAATGTAATAAGGCTGCCATTTATCCCTTTATTTAGGACCATGAACACATAATATATTTTTGTACAATGAAACCAATAAGGGATATATGCTGGGTTTCTTGAAACACTGCAAAATAAAAGCTTGCAAATTCCTCACTGCATTTTTTTTCTTTTCAGGGATTTAGTCTGTCACAAATCCTGAGAGGTAAGTTAAAAAACAGTTGCTTGCCATTCTATGTAAATTAGTCTTAAATTACTTTTTAAATGCCCCAAATATTGATTTTTCAGAAGCATAATTTACCCTTTTGGAAGTTTCAAATCAACCTCAAAAAGATATTAAATTATTTACTCTACACTATAGAAAGCTTTGGAGAAGGCAATGACACCCCACTCCAGTACTCTTGCCTGGAAAATCCCATGGATGGAGGAGCCTGGTGGGCTGCAGTCCATGGGGTCGCTAAGAGTCGGACATGACTGAGTGACTTCACTTTCACTTTTCACTTTGATGCACTGGAGAAGGAAATGGCAACCCACTCCAGTGTTCTTGCCTGGAGAATCCCAGGGACAGAGGAGCCTGGTGGGCTGCCCTCTACGGGGTCACACAGAGTCGGACACAACTGAAGCGACTTAGCAGCAGCATAGAAGGCTTACTTATTACACAAAAGGTGCCAACATCTGGTGTTTTTTCTTACAATTAGTACTAAAACAAAGAAATTAATTTACTCTGATGACTGAGACAGTCATGCTATACAATATCAGCACTCATCCCTTTTTCTTGCAGTCTCTCTAAAGCATTCAATATTTTTTCCACTGAAATAAATTATGTAGGCCTCCAATTTTGATGAGAAATTTAGTGTGAACATTGATCTGCTTTTGTACCAAATGAAAGATCTTTAAAATTGACTTTGATTTTTGACAGTAAAAGTACGTGCAGTTGGTTTTTAAGTTTCATAGGAATTACATCCTCAGTGTTTCTATGTTGAATTAGTTAGGCCTTTCTCATCTTAGATTTCCAGTGGTAGCTAGTTTACTTCAAACTACTGACCATGATCCCCTGGAACAAGTGGAATATATTAACTTTCTTAAAGCTGCAAGAAACTATTGCTTAGGTTAAAATTCATGGGAAGTAATAACACCATAGGCTTCCCTGGTGACCCAGTGGTAAAGAACCCACTGCCAATGCAGAAGATGTAGGCGACGTGGGTTCAATCTTGCATCAGGAAGATCCTCTGGAGAGGGAAATAGTAACCCACTCCAGTATTCTTGCCTGGAGAATCCCATGGACAGTGGAACTTGGCAGGCTATGGTCCATAGGGATGCAAAGAGTTGGATATAACTAAAGTGACTTAGCACACATTCATGCACGTGTTATCAGTAACATTATGTTACAAGCACCAATCTATGTAAGCAATTTGTTCTTAATTATTTCTTCATAGGATAAGATTTTTAAAAAATGGCTTATTCTCTAATAACATTTCTCTTGCCAAATACTGAGAAGAGAATTGGAAAGCAAACAAGTGGAGAGACATAATCCATAGATTATGAACTCAGTAATTCAACAAGTAATCATGGAATGCTAACTATAGTCCATATATTGTCACAGGTGCTGGGAACACCTTTATCATCTATAATCAGTCATTTATTGATACATTCCTAACTATTCCCTTACATTAGGCCATTTATGCACAAATAAGATGGTATTCACTCCACTCCTAAATATTCCCTTAAAAAGTATTCTTATTCAACATTTTTTCCCCCTATGGGCTAAAAATATCACTTACACATGTAACATCTTATTTTTCTCCTTAACTATGGATTCAACCAGAAAAGCACCAGGATGCTTGAAACTTCCTGTACAGAAAATCCTTCCCCGGGCTTCCCTGGTGTCAATGGTAAAGAATCTGTCTGCCAATTCAGGAGACTCGGGTTTGATCCCTGGTCTGGGAAGATCCCACCTGCCACGGAGCAACTAAGCATGTGCACTGCAACTACTGTGCTTGTACTCTAGAGCCTGGGAACCACAACTACTGAGCCCACATCCCCTAGAGCCCAGAGCTTCCCAACAAGAGAAGCTACCACAATAAGAAGCCCAAGCACCACAACTAGAGAGTAGCCCCTGCTTGCTGCAACTAGAGAAAAGCCCCCACAGCAATGAAGACCCAGCAGAGCCAAAAATAAATAAAAACAAACCTTTTAAAAAGCTGGAAGAAAAATATGTGTAATAAGTCATTGGAAAAAAAGAAATCCTCCCCCAAATAACCTCTAATATGATGTTTGCAATCACAAAAAAATATTCTGAATTTCCTTCTCCCTAGGCACATTTGACGGAGAAGGCAATGGCACCCCACTCCAGTACTCTGGCCTGGAAAATCCCATGGACAGAGGAACCTGGTGGGCTGCAGTCCATGGGGTCACTAAGAGTCAGACATGACTGAGGGACTTCACTTTCACTTTTCACTTTCATGCATTGGAGAAGGAAATGGCAACCCACTCCAGTGTTTTTGCCTGGAGAATCCCAGGGATGGGGGAGCCTGGGGGGCTGCCATCTCTGGGGTCGCACAGAGTTGGACACGACTGAAGGGACTTAGCAGCAGAAGCATCAGCAGGCACATTTGAAACCTGTACAAGTGACTATTTTGAAAAGCTAAAAAAGATAAATAAAAATAAAAACAACAAAAAAAACCACATTGCATTAAATAGTTCACTATTAAGTTGATCATTGATAATATAGTTTTATTAATTTTTACTAATTATCTTGGGCTAGAAAATGAATAATAACCTATTTTTTAATGCTTTGTTACTGATTTAAGCTGTTCAGTTCTTTGGCACCTCCTTGGAAGCCTAAACTATTAGAAATGTATTGAATGTAGCTAAAAATGAAAAACACAAAATTGAAAAATTTACCCAGTTGTTTGTGTTTAAATAAAGATTAGCTTTCCTTTATATTCTTCAACCCTGCTTTTTATGTCCTGAATTTACAGAGTACTTTTGACTGATCTGCAGAGTCCTAACGTGTATGTTTTATCTGTACCTAGCCACAATTACTGCTTTTCTTTATACTGACTAGCTTTTTCAAAACATTAATAATTTAAATACTTAAATATTTTTCCAAAGTGTATAAAATGCTTATATTTGAAGTTTTTAGCTTCTATATATATTTCATGATTCATTCTGAATCAAAGTATTTGCAAAGGTCTTAACACTGACACTTCAGGTTTACAAATTCAAATGAGAACTGGCAATAGGGGAAAGGAATAGAGAGCACATATGGTAAAATAATTATCAATGTATTGTTAAGTACTTTAAATTTTATTTGAAGTTTCTTCCTTTTCATATATTTTATGATCACAATGATGTAAAGCAAGTAGGCTCATAAAATATGAAAAATTATATTCCGTTAGTTTTTTTCTTTTGTCAATTTAAAAGAAGAATATATCATTAACACTTTACAAATTTTAGGTACATATATATCAATATGATGTGCATTTTTGTTTTTCTAGTAGATTTATGCTTTTACATGCTATAGATAATTTTTGTCAAGCTCATATAACTCATACTGTTTTTAACCAAGGATTTTCATCACAGCATTGTTTACAAACATAGAAAATATTGAAAAACATATAAATCTCATTTAATAATGAAATACTTAGATAAGATATAGTACATCCACACAATGGAATACTATGTAGTCACTAATTGATGATACAGATAGATTGGTATTTATTGACATGAACAGATGATTATGTTTTGGCTTAAAATTAAAAAACAAAACAAAACCATACATATATTTGCTTTTTTTTTTGTAAAACAGTGTGTGTATACATAGGGGAAAAGGCATGAAAGGATAAGCACACACTTAAAAAGTTAATAGTGGTTGTCTTGGAACTATGGGAATTTTACTTTCTTCTTTGTAAGTTTCTGCATTGTTGTACTTTTTTTTTTACAAGGAGCATGTATTATGTTTATAATCAATAAAAACCATAATTTCCATTTGAAAATGTTTGATAATGAATATACAAGTAGTCTGTAGATAAACAATTACATGAAAACAAGTTATTCTGATTATTTTATGGGCAAAGAGTTAACAGAAGTGTTAAAAAATTATATATTTATATTGTTTTATGTATGAAAGATTTCTACATACAGTAATAAAAATCAACTGACAATAGAGATAAAATATTTTCTTATGATTGGATTTGTGGTATGAGTCAATGCTATTTTTAAAAAGTAATAATTTAAGTTTTACATAAATTAAGCATTTATTTCTCTAACTCAAAATGGATTTGAACTGGCATATATTAACAGAAAGGCAATTCCAAAGAAAAGGGCTTCCCAGGTGGTGCAGTGGTAAAGAATCTGCTTGCCATTGCAGGAGACACAAGAGACATGGGTTCAATCCCTGGGTTAGGAAGACCCCCTGGAGTAGGAAATGGTGACCCACTCCAGTATCCTTGCCCAGAAAATTCCATGGACAGAGGAGCCTGGTGGGTTACAGTCCACGGGGTCTCAAAGAGTTGAAGATGACTGAGTGACTGAACAGAGCAGCAGCACAATCCAAAGAAAATAAGAAAGTAAGTGTAATACAGATTGAAAGGTAGATGGGTGTGGACAAGAGGGAACTACAAGTGAAACACAGAAAATCCATCATATAGAAGTCACAGGGCAAATAACATAACTGCAACATAGAACAGAATATTTTGTCATAACTTCCAAGTAGCTAGACAAAAAAGAGAATCATACTGGATTAAGAGATCTCATATGATGGAGGTATGCTACTTAATCAAGAGAGAGGACCTTTTCCTTAATTTTGAAACATCTGTGAATATTATCTTGTGAATATATTCAACAGTTTACAAGAGGTAATAACAAGTTTAATAGAAGTTATTCTTCAAAGTAGTTTTCAACATCATTACATGGAGTATTTACCTTTTATATTGACACGACAAAGGCTGAAGGTAATCCTAAAATTAACTATAGACAAAGGCAATTTAGTGTTGTTATTCACCTTTTTTGTTAATTAAACACAATCCAAATATACATACTAAAGAGTTTAGCAAAACAAGTGATAAGAATGCTCCTTAGCCTGTCTTCAAATATTAAATCTCTGAGGAAAGGTTTCTAAGATGAAACTTAGAATTTAAAAAAAATCAATCTTTAAAGTGTTAATATTCTAATGTACTGATTGGTAAAGTACCAATATGCTTATTGAATTTATAAAGTTAATAGTGGAAACTCTCAAAACTTACTCAAATCCACTATGAAGTCTGTGGTATGCCCTCAGCATAATAAAGAAGGGAAAATATAAATAAATAAAAGAAGGAAAAAGCTCACATCTTTAAAAGGGAATATTCATTTTAAATAATAATTTAAAGTCAAATTATGCATAAACATTAACTGGATCACATACACTTTCCCCTGCTCTACTGATTTCTCAAAAAGCAAGTTAGAAGTTTTCACTGTGATAGACTCAGATATAAGGATCTAATGAAATTTCATTAGGAGAAATGAAATTTAGTAGTATTAGCGAAATAAGGAAGGACATATACTCAATTAACTCATGTTGATTGGTTTAGGACAAGTATGTGGAGGAATAAACTTTATTCTATATATTCCTAAGGATATTATATCGAAAAATAGTACAAAATGACAGTTTTACAATTAGAAATTATGTTCTTCACTAAAATGAACAAGGCTTTCTGGTTTCACTTTTTTTTTTTTTTTTTTTTCCCAAAGGAAAGTATTCACTTAAAAAAACCTGTTAATTGACATAAAATAACCTCTTATCACAAAGTAGCCCAAACTAAGTAGGCACCAGCTTAAGGCTGAAACAAATTGAGCATTCTTATCCTCACCACCTGCGCCTGGCCTGGCCCAGAGTGACCTGCAGAGGCTTGGAACCCACTATGCGACCATTCATCTCATCTACTGCTTTGGTAGCCTCTTCAAAAGAGGAGAAGCAGACAACACCAAACCCTTTGCCTTGCCCCACCTCCACCATCACTTTGGCCCGACTAATTGACCCAAAGGAAGAAAATTCCTCCTTCAGTTTTTCATCATCAATGGTCTCGTCCAGGTTCTTAATATAGATAGGCACCCCTGGAGGCCGACTTTTTTCTTTTAATCTCAGCCGCTCAAATCTTCTCCTTAACTCTGCAAGACGTTCAATTTTCTTCTGTGCTCGCCCTACATAGAGCACTTTCCCATCGATGGACTTTCCATGCAGATCTAACACAGCCTTTTGGGCAGCCTCATGTGTCTCATATCTCACAAATCCAAAGCCTTTCGATTTCCCACTGGAATCTCTTATTACCTTAACGCTTTCAGTTGGCCCATACTCACTGAAAAGTTCCTTCAGTTTGTCGTCATCCATGTCATCTCCAAAGTTTTTAACGAAAACATTAGTGAAAGTCGCTCTATCCCTAGTTCTAACTTCAGCAGCCCTCTCTTCCGGAAATTTGAATCGGCCAACGTACACCTGGCGGTTGTTGAGCCGCACTCCGTTCATGTGCCAGATGGCCCTATTGGCAGCGGCCAGGCTGTCAAAGTGCACATAGGCATAACCCTTAGAGCCATTGTCATCGCATACGACTTTGCAGGAGAGAATGCTCCCAAAAGCTGAAAACAGATAAAAAAGGGCCCTGTTGTCAATGGATTTGTCCAGGTTTTTGATGAATATATTTCCAATTCCAGACTTTCTTAAGCGGTCATCTGGCTGAGACCACATTAGACGGAATGGTTTGCCATTAATCAAATCAAAATTCATGGTGTTCAGCGCCCACTCAGCATCCGCAGGAAAGCGGAAGTTAACGTAGCCATAGCCCAGGGGGCTGCGGGTCACTGGGTCACGGCAGATTCGGGTGAAGCGCAGAGGTCCAGCAGGCCTGAACTTTTTATATAACATGTCCTCAGTAACATCTGGGTCCAAGTCACCCACATACAGGGCAGCCTTGAGGTACTTCTTTTTCTTGCCAGCAGGATTAGGCTCCCCACTCCCCATCTCTCTGAGCACAGGGAGAAGGCTCTCTTGGGAGAGAAAAAAAGGCTGCTTTCTCTAAGCTATGGGCCAAACAGCTGTTCACAAACAGAAAAAAGCCAAGGCGAAGAAAGCTAAAAGCAGACTCAGAATCACTGTTGAGGCTGAGAAAAGGAAGTTCAGAAACAGCTGGTCAGCAGGCTCAGAACAAACGCATCAGACAAAAAAGCACCCCAATAACAAATCCATTCTCCCTAAGGGGGCTTAGAATTTCCACCCATTCAGATCTAAAATCAGTTTCAAAAGCCAGTAGTAGGAAAGAAATGTCCCTTCCCCCGCTAAATAGTAAGAAATCACTAAGCAGCAGGCTGGCTCCCCACATCTAGCCTTGTCGACAGAGGCCTCACGACCAATTTTCTGCATAAAAATAGGCCTCAAGCTCCCGTGGGTTTAAAATGATAGCAACAAGGGCAGGGGCCGAACGTGTATTCCTCCGCCGGCTGCCTGGCCGGTCTCAGGCGGGCTCGCAGCTCACTAAGGCCGCGCTACAGACACTCAGCGTCAGCGAAAGGGCAAACTGGACACTTGGTGCCCTGCGGCCAGGCAGGAAAGCTGCAAGCAGCGAATCGCGCAGAGAAACAGACAGACAGACACACGCGCCGGGAACCGGAGACCGCCCAGATACCCAAGATGCCCACTGGGTACGGACCGAGTGATGCGCGGTGATTTCGGCAGCCTGAGACTCGCGGCCGGTCCGGAGGGACTGACTGGCGGACGCGTACTGGGTCAGCTCAGACGCGAAGCGGTTCCGGACAGATGCGGGGCGGAGTCAGGAGAGAAGGGCAGATGCCCGGCGGGCGGGCAGAGCGCAGACGGATGGACAGGGATTGTTCCCCGCAGGACAGACCGAACCAGGGACTAAAAAGCCTGTAGCTGTGGTGGGGCCAGCCGACGGGCGGGGCGCAAGGAAACCCGGAACCGTGCTAAGGAACTTCCCGCTTCTTCCCGCTTGCTCTCTGCCAAGATGTTAAAAGATAGAGAGATTGCAAAGGTTTCTAGATTTTTTTTTCTTAGTTTTCAAAATGTATTTATTAATTTAAAATATTACGTTTAGGCTGCTGACCCCAAAATCAAGTCAAAGAAGGTGACGATCTAGGTGGAGAGAACTGTCAAGTTGTTTTATTTATTTATTTATTTTTAACGAGTTCCCTAAATCGTTTCTTCTTAGGAAATAAGATATAGGTTGCCTACTTTCCTGAGTGCATTGGAAAGTCAATTGACAGCTGTTCTGGACTCCCAGTCCAGTGCTAAATGATCACAGGGTCAAATAAAACACATGCCCATTTTGTAATTGGCTTTTATTCTTACTCCATTAAACTTCAGCGTAATGGTAGCATTATCCCGAGGTAATAGTCAAAGTTATTTTTTGCTGCTCCAGTAATACTGCTGCTGCTGCTGCTGCTCCTGCTGCTGCTGCTAAGTCGCTTCAGTCGTGTCCGACTCTGTGCGACTCCACAGACGGCAGCTCACGAGGCTCCACCGTCCCTGGGATTCTCCAGGCAAGAACACTGGAGTGGGTTGCCATTTCCTTCTCCAATGCATGAAAGTGAAAAGTGAAAGTGAAGTCACACAGTAAGTGTCCGACTCTTCGTGACCCCATGGAGTAGAGCCTACCAGGCTCCTCCGTCCATGGGATTTTCCAGGCCAGAGTACTGGAGTGGGTTGCCATTGCCTTCTCCGTCCAGTAATACTAAGGTTTTAATAATTGGAAAGCCATAAAATGACTTTTAATGGTACTTAGTGAGCAGCTCAGCTGGTAAAAAATCCGCCTGCAATGAGGGAGACCTGGGTTTGATCCCTGGTTGGGAAGATCCCCTGGATAAAGGAAAGGTTACTCACTCCTGTATTCTGGCCTGGAGAATTCCATGGACTATCCATGGGATCACAAAGAGTCTGACACGACTGAGCAGACTTTCACCTTCAGTGCCAGAAAACGTTGAGGATGTGCTGCCTCCATAATCATGAATTACAAAATCTTAAAGAGATAAAAGCTGTAATAATTAATGTTCACAGGTGAAATAAACACATAAATATATAATCACTTTACATAATTAGTAATTTCAACCTGAATTGTCAACTTTAAACCATTGCAGGGAACAATGCTATAAGATTAGACTCAACTCAGAGCTTTCCCAAGATCTCTCTTTAGAGTTTGCGGCAAATTGTTTTGGGAGAAGACTGTTACCTTATCTTCAGAAAATCGCCAATGTCTGTAATGCACAACTCAACCAGCCCATTCCTTAAGACTTCCCCTCAAAAAGAAAATCCAAACAAAACATGTCACTACAGTTAGACTGGAAAGGATCCTGGGGAAAAATTATGGAAGAGAAGGTGTGTTTATGTGCTCAGTGGTTAAGTCCTGGTTGACTCTTTGCGACCCCATGGACTGTAGCCCTCCAGGATCCTCTGTCCATAGGATTTTCCAGGCAAGAATATTGGAGTTGGTTGCCATTTCCTCCTCCAGGGGATCTTCACCCCAAAGGGTGTTGTAGTAAGAAGACATTCCTAGAATAAAAGGCTAAATTCATGTGTTGTTTCATTTTTTACAGTTTCTATTAGACAGTATAGTTGACTGAAGATGACAATTTTCGCTTATTATTTACTCAAATATTTTGTAATTTTCTTTACTGAGCTCTTGCTTACTTTCTAGGATTCTTGCTTAGCTAAGACATGGAGACTGTGAGAAAAAAACAAATACAAATTAAAAAAAAAGTTATAGAGATCAGATCAGATCAGTTGCTCAGTCACGTCCGACTCTTTGCAACCCCATGAATCACAGCACACCAGGCCTCCCTGTCCATCACCAACTCCCGGAGTTCACTGAGACTCACGTCCACCGAGTCAGTGATGCCATCCAGCCATCTCATCCTCTGTCGTCCCCTTCCCCTCCTGCCCCAAATCCCTCCCAGCATCAGAGTATTTTCCAATGAGTCAACTCTTCCCATGAGGTGGCCAAAGTACTGGAGTTTCAGCTTTAGCATCATTCCTTCCAAAGAAATCCCAGGGCTGACCTCCTTCAGAATGGACTGGTTGGATCTCCTTGCAGTCCAAGGGACTCTCAAGAGTCTTCTCCAACACCACAGTTCAAAAGCATCAATTCTTTGGCGCTCAGCCTTCTTCACAGTCCAGCTCTCACATCCATACATGACCACAGGAAAAACCATAGCCTTGACTAGATGAACCTTTGTTGGCAAAGTAATGTCTCTGCTTTTGAATATGCTATCTAGGTTGGTCATAACTTTCCTTCCAAGGAATAAGTGTCTTTTAATTTCATGGCTGCAGTCACCATCTGTAGTGATTTTGGAGCCCAGAAAAATAAAGTCTGACACTGTTTCCACTGTTTCCCCATCTATTTCCCATAAAGTGGTGGGACCAGATGCCATGATCTTCGTTTTCTGAATGTTGATCTTTAAGCCAACTTTTTCAGTCTCCAAGAGATAGACTAATATAAAAACTGGTCTTAAAATAGTACCACATTGACCAACATGCAGAAACACTTGTGAACATGTGCTTATTTTATTGTCCTTAGAACATAAACTTTATAAACATCTTTCCTCATAATCTTAATTAACAATGGGCTAGAATTTGTTTTTATTTTTCGGATTTAAAGCTATTACTTTAAAACATGTAAAAATGTAAAAAAATTTAACTGTAAAAAATGTAAAAACTGTAAAAAATGAAACAACACATGAATTTAGCCTTTTATTCTAGGAATGTCTTCTTACTACAACACCCTTTGGGATGAAGATCCCCTGGAGGAGGAAATGGCAACTGACTCCAATATTCTTGCCTGGAAAATCCTATGGACAGAGGATCCTGGAGGGCTACAGTCCATGGGGTCGCAAAGAGTCAGCCAGGACTTAACCACTGAGCACATTAAAACAACAACATAAAGCCAAGAGAATAATTCCCACAATATTATCACTAAAATAAAATCAATATTTTATTTATGTAATGATCTAAATGCTGTCCCTATTCCAATTCATTTGTATGTATTTTCTCTAATCTTATAGATGAAATGGAGTTGTTGAAAATAATTATTTTCAAAATCACCTCTTCTCTATACTTAACAGCCATTTGGGGGTCATTACAATATAAACATTTTAAACTAGGGCTTCCCAGGTGGCGCTAGTGGTAAAGAACCTGCTTGCCAGTGCAGGAGATATAAGAGATGGTCGGTTTGATCCCTAGGTTGGGAAGGAAAGGGCTAACCCACTCCAGTATTCTTATCTGGAGAATCCCATGGACAAAGGAGCCTGGCGGGCTCCAGTGAATAGGGTCGCAGAGTCGGACATGACTGAAGCGACTTAGCACAAAATAAAAAACTATATTGAACATTTTGTCAGATCAAAAATCGGAAATTTAGAACTGTTGTGAAATAAATGAATTTTAATAGAGTTCCCTCTGCAAAGCAGAGGTTTATGGGGGAAAGGGAATAATTTTCATCTATAATTTATTTAATCATTTTAATATTTATATTGAAAACTGTCTCTGGAATAAAAATCAGATGTAGGGCGTTTCTCTAACATTTTTATTATATGTGAAAGGCGAGTTTATAGTCTACATAAACCTGATTTATATGTTAAATCCATTAAAAATCCCTGCCCAGATTCCTAAGGCAGTTGATTGAGCATATCTGAGTCTTTCTAAATCTGAGAAATATTTTTCATGAGGACGGACTCCTGGACAACTGGCATTCTAAGTACATCCCACCACATTGTTATGTACAGTTGGTAGTAATGTGTCAGCATGAGTGGAAAAAGAGAGTTGGAAATTTATATTTTTCAGCTTTATCTTAGCAGGCACTTGATCCTGTGTTTCCCATTAAAAGTCTGACTTGTGCAAGTTGCTGGGACTTCACAATGAAAATAAACTACCTGCTCTCTTGAATGAAGTCTGGGATGACTGAAAAAATATGATAAAGTAAAACCTTTATTAAATAGAACTTGTCTCATTTTTTTAGACAAAGAAAGGAAAATTGCAAAAAAAAAAATGGCATTAAGAATGTAGTATCAGCAGGCATTTCTACAATAAGTTTTAGAGCCAGTAGTAGTTCTTTTACTCTATTTCCAAATATTTTATCCTGATCCATGAATATTTATGCTCTGGATGATAATCCTGAAGGCCTTTTGCTAATACTTTTTATCATAGAAAGATTAAACTGTGTTTATTAGAATGTACTTACTAAAGTGAGAAAGTAAATAAAACTGGCAAAGTTTCAACAGAATTTACAATGAGACAGGATTTATGCTAAATTGTCAATAAATCAGAATATCACATTCCTCAGTATTTAACCAAAATTTCAGTATTTTAAATTATGGTGCTATAGTTTAGATATTTATTCAAATGCTGTAGCTATAATTCATACATTTATGACTCTAGGTAGTTTATTGGAAGTTAAGATCCTTTTAAATAAAATAATTTTATATAAAACTCTGAATAGACTGGATTTTGAATGAATGCCTAGTAATTGCATAAATTTACATTGTAGTATTCCATGGGTTCATTTTAAACTAATAGGATCCAATTAAAAGAGCACTGTAAGTAGACACCTAACTAAACCTAAATATATGTTAAGTTGTTTAAGTTGTTAAATAAGCAAAGTGATAAAATATAGCCTTGTCATACTTCTTTCCTAATTTTGAACCAGTCACTTGTTCCATGACTGGTTCTAACTGTTGCTTCTTGACACACATACAGGTTTCTCAGGAGACAGGATTTTGTTTAATATTTTTTTAAAATATATTGAACATATATTTATTTAATCTGTTATTAAATAAACATTTTAGTATGCTTTTAATACTCGGATTTATTCACAGTTGAATGCATGATTTTTTAAAATTCAACAGGGATTTATTTAATGAGAGAAATGGAAAAAAAAAAAAAAAACTGTTAAACTGTCAGATGTACAAGCTGGGTTTTGAAGAAGCAAAGGAACCAGAGATCAAATTGCCAACTTTGTTGGATCATGCAGAAAGGAAGGGAGTTTGAGAAAAACATCTATTATACTCCTGCTTCATTGACTACACTAAAGCTTTTGACTGTGTGGATCACAACAAACTGTGGAAAATTCTTAAAGAGATGGGAATATCAGACCACCTGACCTGTCTCCTGAGAAACCTGCATGCATGTCAAGAAGCAACAGTTAGAACCAGATATGGAACAAGTGACTGGTTCAAAATTTGGAAAGGAGTATGTCAAGGCTATATTTTGTCACTTTTCTTATTTAAATTCTGTGCAGAGTATGGGCTTTCCCAGTAGTGCTAGTGGTTAAGAACCCGCCTGCCAATGAGGGAGACATAAAAGATGTGGGTTTGACCCCTGGGTCAGAAAGATTGCCTGGAGGAGGACATGGCAACACACTCCAGTATTCATGCCTAGAGAATCCCATGGACAGAGGAGCCTGAAGGACAGAGGACATTCCACAGTGTTGCACAGAGTTGGAAACGACTGAAGTGACTTAGCATGCACACATGCACAGTACATCATGTGAAGTGATGCACTGGATGAATCACAAACTGGAATCAAAATTGCTGAGTGAAATAACAACCTCAGATATGCAGATAACAATACTCTAATGGCAGAAAGTGAAGAGGAACTAAAGAGCCTCTTGATGAAAGTGAAAGAGGAGAGTGATAAAGTTGGCTTGAAACTCAACATTCAGAAAACTAAGATCATGGCATCTGGTCCCATCACTTCATGGCACATAGAAGGGGGAAGAGTGGAGGCAGTGACAGGTTTTATTTTCTAGAGCTCCAAAATCACTGCAGATGGTGACTGCAGCCATGAAATTAAAAGATGATTGCTCCTTTTAAGGAAAACTATGACAATTCTAGACAGTGTATTAAAAAGCAGAGGCATCACTTTGCTGACAAAGGTGTGTAGAGTCAAAGCTATGGTTTTTCCAGGAGTCATATATGGATGTGAAAGTTGGACCAGAAGGCTGTTCACCAAAGTATTGATGCTTTTGAATTGTGTTTTGGAGAATACTACTGAGAGTCCCTTGGACTTAAAGAAGAACAAACCAGTCAATCCTAAAGGAAATCAACCCTGAATATTCATTGGAAGGACTGTTGGTAAAGCTGGATCTCCAATATTTTTGCCACCTGATTGGAAGAATTGACTCATTGGAAAAGATCCTGATGCTGAGAAAGATTGAAGGCAAAGGGAGAAGGAAGTGGTAGAGCATGAGATGGCTAGATAGCATCACTGACTCAATAGACATAAATTTAAGTAAACTCCAGTAGATAGTGGAGGACAGAGGAGCCTGCCAAGTTATAGTCCATACACAAATCCCACATTCTTTGATTAAAAATCTTGAGATCCAGTTATTTCACTTGACCTAGAACAATCAATAAAATAATTTTTAAAATGTAAATCTTAAGCTTTATTTTTATTTTCCTTGTTAATTGTGGGAAAATACACATCAAATTTGTTATCCTAATGATTTTTAAGTGAATAATTCAGTGGCCTTACATTCACATTGCCATGTAAACTACATCACTATCGGCCTCCAGAACACTTCATTATGCCAGACTGAAACACTGTACCCATTAATCCATACTTTTGGATGACACAAAATATGTTAAGCTATTTTTGGATCTTGGGCATTAAAGCTGCTTTTAGTTATTTTATTGTTTCAGCACAGTGCTATAATAAACATCCTTATTCACCTATTTTCATATATTATTACTCATTTTGATTAACTAGATTCTCAGCAGTGGGGATCATACAGTTAAATGGTATGCATATTATCAAATATATACTGTCAGACTTATGTAAAAAATCTTGATGCAATTTACTTATTTTACCAATAACATAGAAATTTAGAAGAAATAGATAATTCCTAGCAAAATGTACTCAATAGCTCAGTCATGTCTGACTCTTTGTGACCCCATGGCTGTAGGCCACCAGGCTCCTCTGTCCATGGGATTATCCCATCAAGAATCCTGGAGTGGGTTGCCATTTCCTCCTCCAGGTGGTCTTCCCAATCCAGGGATCAAACCTGCTTTTCCTGCAGTTCCTGCATTGACAGATGGATTGTTTACAACTGAACCTTCTGGGAAGCCCTCTAACAAAATAGGAATTACCAAATTTGATTCAAAGGAAAAGTGGTAGAACAATTGCCATAGAACAGATTAGAGAATGATTATACATATGCTATTAAAAAACAAATTAACAAACAAACAAACAAAAAAAAAAACAGGGGGAGGAGCCAAGATGGCGGAGGAGTAGGACGGGGAGAACACTTTCTCCCCCACAAATTCATCAAAAGAGCATTTAAACGTCGAGTAAATTCCACAAAACAACTTCTGAATGCCGGCAGAGGACATCAGGCACCCAGAAAAGCAACCCAACTCTTCGAAAGGAGGTAGGAAAAAATATAAAAGACAAAAAAAGAGACAAAAGAGGGAGGGATGGAGTTCCGTCCCGGGAAGGGAGTCTTAAAAAGAGAGAAGTTTCTAAACACTAGGAAACCTCACTGCCGAATCTGTGCCAAGCTTTGGAAGCACAGAGGGCAACATAAAAGGGAGAAAAAAAAATAAACAATTAAAAATTGCAGAATGTGAGCCCTACGGTAACTCCCCCAGCGCAGACGCCTGCACACGGCATTAGCAAGTGGGGGCTGGGCAGGGAAGCGGGTCGCGGGCTGTGTCCCTTAGAGTAAGAATCGGGCCCGAATGTCCTGAGCGCTATCTGAGCGAAATAATTTGGGCTAGCAAACCAGACTGTGGGATATCTACCACGCGAAAAGCCAGCCCTAACTTAAGACACCTCCAGGCCCACGCACAGAACAAAGGACTGAACAGAGATAGCCGGCTGCAGATCTTCCCCCTCCGGTGACAGGCAGCCAGAGCCGTAAGGGGGCAATCGCAGCCCAAGAGAGACACTATCTATAAAACTGTAAGCAGGCTTCTTTGCTAACTAAAACTTCTTGGGGGTCTGGACGGTCAACATCTGCCTGAGAAGGTGTGCCGGTTTTACACCCAGATAACCGAGTGGCGGGGAGGCGATAAGTCGCAGCATTGGCGCCTGCCAAACACATCACCTGAGCTGCTCGGATCTGGGAAGAGCACAAAACGCAGGCCCAACCGAGTCTGCGCCTCTGAGGACTACCCGAGTGCCTGAACCTGAGCGGCTTGGAACTGGGAGCTCAGCCCAGGGTCGGCCTCTGATTGTTCCCGGCGGAACAACCTAGAGCCGGAGCAGTGTGGGCAGGGAGGCTACACGCGCCGTGAGCGGGGGCAGACCCAGTGTGGCTGAGGCACTGTGAGTGCACACCAGTGTTATCTGTTTGCAGCATCCCTCCCTCCCTCCCCACAGCGCGGCTGAACAAGTGAGCCTAAATAAAATAAAAAAAAATAGTGTCCTCCACCGTCCCCTTTGTGTCAGGGCGGGAACCAGACACTGAAGAGACCAGCAAACAGAAGAAGCTATAACAGAGGGAAACGCCTTGGAAGCTACAGGCCATAGATTAAAACCCTGTGGTTACTACGAACTACATAGGAAGGGGCCTATAGATCTTGAGAAATATAAGTCAGACCAAGGAACTAGCCAAAAATGAACTGAACCCACAATACTCACAACAAAACTGGAGAAAGACATAGATATATTTTTACTATTTTTACGATCAATCTTTCTTTCTTTTTTTTCTTTTTTTTTAATTTTTTTTTAAATTTTAAGTCCTCTATTGTCCTTTAGTTTTCACTTTTATAACTATTACTTTGCAAAAAAAAAAAAAAAAGACCCTATTTTTTTTCTTCTTCAGCAAACTTCATATATATATATTTTATAATTTTTTGACCGTGTTTTGTTTTGTTTCGTTTTGTTTTTTTCTTTTTCTTCTTTAACATTGTATTTTTGAAATTCAAAACTCTACTCTAGATTTTTAATTTTAGCCTTTTGGTATATGTTATCAATTTTGTACCTATAGGTTTTTTTTTTTATAATTTCTGTGACTTTTTTTTTCTTTTTTTTTCCCTCTGTTTCTTTCTCTTCTTCTTTTATATAACATCATATATCTGCAATTCCAAACTCTACTCAAGATTTTTAATTTATGCTTTTTGGTATTTGATATCAATTCTGTACCTGTATTTTCTTTATAATTTTTGTGACATTGTTTTTGTTGGTCTGTTTGTTTTCTCTCTTTATTTTTCTTCTTCTTTTTTTAACATTGTATTTTTGAAATTCCAAACTCTACTCTAGATTTTTAATTTTTGCTTTTTGGTATAAGTTATCAATTTTGTACCTGTAGTTTCTTTATAACTTTCGCAACCTTGTTTGTTTTTCTTTGTTCGTTTTTTCTCTCTTTCTTTTCCTTCTTCTTTTCATTAACATCGCATTTTTGAAATTCCAAACTCTACTCTAGATTTTTAATTTTTGCTTTTATGTATTTGTTACCAATTTTGTACCTTTAAGAACCCACTCTTCAGTGCCCATTTTTCACTACGGAACGAGATTACTGACTTGACTGCTCTCTCTCCCTTTGGACTCTCCGTTTTCTCAACCAGGTCGCCTGTATCTCCTCCCTAACCCCTCTCTACTCTACCCAACTCTGTGAATTTCTGTGTGTTCCAGACGGTGGAGAACACTTAGGGAACTGATTACTGGCTGGATCTGTCTCCCTCCTTTTCATTTCCCCCATTTTATCCTTCTGGCCACCTCTGTCTCCTGCCTCCTTCTTCTCTTCTCTGTATAACTCCGTGAACATCTCTGAGCGGTCCAGTTGTGGAGTGCACATAAGGAAGTGACTAATGGCTAGCCCACTCTCTCCACTATTGATTCCACCTCATCTCACTTGGGTCACCTCTAACTCCCTCCTCCCACTTCTCTTCTCCATGTAACGCTGGGAACCTCTATGAGTGACCCTCACAGTAGAGAAACTTTTCATCTTTAATGTAGATGTTTTATCAATGGTGCTGTATAGAAGAAGTTTTGAAACTACTGTAAAAATAAGACCGATAACTGGAAGTAGGAGGCTTAAGTTCAAACCCTGACTCCAGGAAACTCCTGACTCCAAGGAACATTAATTGACAGGAGCTCATCAAACGCCTCCATACCAACACTGAAACCAAGCACCACACAAGAGCCAACAAGTTCCAGGGCAAGACATACCAAGCAAATTCTCCAGCAACAAAGGAACACAGCCCTGAGCTTCAAGATACAGGCTGCCCAAAGTCACCCCAAAACCATAGACATCTCATGCCTTATTATTGGACATTTCATTACACCCCAGAGAGAAGAAATACAGCTCCATCCACCAGAACATCGACACAAGCTTCCCTAACCAGGAAACCTTGACAAGCCACCTGTACAAACCCACACACAGTGAGGAAACGCCACAATAAAGAGAACTCCACAAACTGCCAGAATACAGAAAGGACACCCCAAACTCAGCAATTTAAACAAGATGAAGAGACAGAGGAATAGCCAGCAAATAAAAGAACAGGATAAATGCCCACAAAACCAAACAAAAGAGAAAGAGATAGGGAATCTACCTGATAAAGAATTCCGAATAATGATAGTGAAATTGATCCAAAATCTTGAAATTAAAATGGAATCACAGATAAATAGCCTGGAGGCAAGGATTGAGAAGATGCAAGAAAGGTTTAACAAGGACTTAGAAGAAATAAAAAAGAGTCAATATATAATGAATAATGCAATAAGTGAAATTAAAAACACTCTGGAGGCAACAAATAGTAGACTAACAGAAGCAGAAGATAGGATTAGTGAATTAGAAGATAGAATGGTAGAAATAAATGAATCAGAGAGGATAAAAGAAAAACGAATTAAAAGAAATGAGGACAATCTCAGAGACCTCCAGGACAATATTAAACACTACAACATTCGAATCATAGGGGTCCCAGAAGAAGAAGACAAAAAGAAAGACCATGAGAAAATACTTGAGGAGATAATAGTTGAAAACTTCCCTAAAATGGGGAAGGAAATAATCACCCAAGTCCAAGAAACCCAGAGAGTCCCAAACAGGATAAACCCAAGGTGAAACACCCCAAGACACATATTAATCAAATTAACAAAGATCAAACACAAAGAACAAATATTAAAAGCAGCAAGGGAAAAACAACAAATAACACACAAGGGAATACCCATAAGGATAACAGCTGACCTTTCAATAGAAACTCTTCAAGCCAGGAGGGAATGGCAAGACATACTTAAAGTGATGAAAGAAAATAACCTACAGCCCAGATTATTGTACCCAGCAAGGATCTCATTCAAGTATGAAGGAGAAATCAAAAGCTTTTCAGACAAGCAAAAGCTGAGAGAATTCTGCACCACCAAACCAGCTCTCCAACAAATACTAAAGGATCTTCTCTAGACAGGAAATATAAAAACGGTGTATAAATTCAAACCCAAAACAATAAAGTAAATGGCAATGGGATCATACTTATCAGTAATTACCTTAAACGTAAATGGGTTGAATGCCCCAACCAAAAGACAAAGACTGGCTGAATGGATACAAAAACAAGACCCCTACATATGTTGTCTACAAGAGACCCACCTCAAAACAGAGGACACATACAGACTGAAAGTGAAGGGCTGGAAAAAGGTTTTCCATGCAAATAGGGGCCAAAAGAAAGCAGGAGTAGCAATACTCATATCAGATAAAATAGACTTTAAAACAAAGGCTGTGAAAAGAGACAAAGATGGTCACTACATAATGATCAAAGGATCAATCCAAGAAGATATAACAATTATAAATATATATGCACCCAACACGGGAGCACCGCAGTATGTAAGACAAATGCTAACAAGTATGAAAGGAGAAATTAACAATAACACAATAATAGTGGGAGACTTTAATACCCCACTCACACCTATGGGTAGATCAACTAAACAGAAAATTAACAAGGAAACACAAACTTTAAACGATACAATAGACCAGTTAGACCTAATTGATATCTATAGGACATTTCATCCCAAAACAATGAATTTCACCTTTTTCCAAAGCGCACATGGAACCTTCTCCAGGATAGACCACATCCTGGGTCATAAAGCTAGCCTTGGTAAATTCAAAAATATAGAAATCATTCCAAGCATCTTTTCTGACCACAATGCAGTAAGATTAGATCTCAATTACAGGAGAAAAACTATTAAAAATTGCAACATATGGAGGCTGAACAACACGCTGCTGAATAACCAACAAATCACAGAAGAAATCAAAAAAGAAATCAAAATTTGCATAGAACCAAATGAAAATGAAAACACAACAACCCAAAACCTGTGGGACACGGTAAAAGCAGTCCTAAGGGGAAAGTTCATAGCAATACAGGCACACCTCAAGAAACAAGAAAAAAGTCAAATAAATAACCTAACTCTACACCTAAAGCAACTAGAAAAGGAAGAAATGAAGAACCCCAGGGTTAGTAGAAGGAAAGAAATCTTAAAACTTAGAGCAGAAATAAATGCAAAAGAAACAAAAGAGATCATAGCAAAAATCAACAAAGCCAAAAGCTGGTTCTTTGAAAGGATAAATAAAATTGACAAACCATTAGCCAGACTCATCAGGAAACAAAGGGAGAAAAATCAAATCAATAAAATTAGAAATGAAAATGGAGAGATCACAACAGACAACACAGAAATACAAAGGATCATAAGAGAGTATTATCAACAATTATATGCCAATAAAATGGACAATGCAGAAGAAATGGACAAATTCTTAGAAAAGTACAACTTTCCAAAACTCGACCAGGAAGAAATAGAAAATCTTAACAGACCCATCACAAGCAAGGAAATTGAAACTGTAATCAAAAATCTTCCAGCAAACAAAAGCCCAGGTCCAGACGGCTTCACAGCTGAATTCTACCAAAAATTTAGAGAAGAGCTAACACCTATCCTGCTCAAACTCTTCCAGAAAATTGCAGAGGATTGTTATCTTCCAAACTCATTCCATGAGGCCACCATCACCCTAATACCAAAACCTGACAAAGATCCCACAAAAAAAGAAAAGTACAGGCCAATATCACTGATGAACTTAGATGCAAAAATCCTTAACAAAATTCTAGCAATCAGAATCCAACAACACATTAAAAAGATCATACACCATGACCAAGTGGGCTTTATCCCAGGGATGCAAGGATTCTTCAATATCTGCAAATCAATCAATGCAATACACCACATTAACAAATTGAAAAATAAAAACCATATGATTATCTCAACAGATGCAGAGAAAGTCTTTGACAAAATTCAACATCCATTTATGGAAAAAATAACTCTCCAGAAAGCAGGAATAGAAGGAACATACCTCAACATAATAAAAGCTATATATGACAAACCCACAGCAAACATTATCCTCAATGGTGAAAAATTGAAAGCCTTTCCTCTAATGTCAGGAACAAGACAAGGGTGCCCACTTTCACCATTACTATTCAACATAGTTTTGGAAGTTTTGGCCACAGCAAACAGAGCAGAAAAAGAAATAAAAGGAATCCAAATTGGAAAAGAAGAAGTAAAGCTCTCACTGTTTGCAGATGACATGATCCTCTACATAGAAAACCCTAAAGACTCCACCAGAAAATTACTAGAACTAATCAATGATTATAGTAAAGTTGCAGGATATAAAATCAACACACAGAAATCCCTTGCATTCCTATACACTAATAATGAGAAAACAGAAAGAGAAATTAAGGAAACAATTCCATTCACCATTGCAACCGAAAGAATGAAATACTTAGGAATATATCTACCTAAAGAAACTAAAGACCTATATATAGAAAACTATAAAACACTGGTGAAAGAAATCAAAGAGGACACTAACAGATGGAGAAATATACCATGTTCATGGATTGGAAGAATCAATATAGTGAAAATGAGTATACTACCCAAAGCAATCTATAGATTCAATGCAATCCCTATCAAGCTACCAACAGCATTCTTCACAGAGCTAGAACAAATAATTTCACAATTTGTATGGAAATACAAAAAACCTCGAATAGCCAAAGCGATCTTGAGAAAGAAGAATGGAACTGGAGGAATCAACCTACCTGACTTCAGGCTCTACTACAAAGCCACAGTTATCAAGACAGTATGGTACTGGCACAAAGACAGAAATATAGATCAATGGAACAAAATAGAAAGCCCAGAGATAAATCCACGTACATATTGACACCTTATCTTTGACAAAGGAGGCCAGAATACACAATGGATTAAAGACAATCTCTTTAACAAGTGGTGCTGGGAAATCTGGTCAACCACTTGTAAAAGAATGAAACTAGAACACTTTCTAACACCATACACAAAAATAAACTCAAAATGGATTAAAGATCTAAACGTGAGACCAGAAACTATAAAACTCCTAGAGGAGAACTTAGGCAAAACACTCTCTGACATACATCACAGCAGGATCCTCTATGACCCACCTCCCAGAATATTGGAAATAAAAGCAAAAATAAACAAATGGGACCTAATTAACCTTAAAAGCTTCTGCACATCAAAGGAAACTATTAGCAAGGTGAAAAGACAGCCTTCAGAATGGGAGAAGATAATAGCAAATGAAGCAACTGACAAACAACTAATCTCGAGAATATACAAGCAACTCCTACAGCTCAACTCCAGAAAAATAAATGACCCAATCAAAAAATGGGCCAAAGAACTAAATAGACATTTCTCCAAATAAGACATACAGATGGCTAACACACACATGAAAAGATGCTCAACATCACTCATTATCAGAGAAATGCAAATCAAAACCACTATGAGGTACCATTTCACACCAGTCAGAATGGCTGCGATCCAAAAGTCTACAAGTAATAAATGCTGGAGAGGGTGTGGAGAAAAGGGAACCCTCTTACACTGTTGGTGGGAATGCAAACTAGCACAGCCACTATGGAGAACAGCGTGGAGATTCCTTAAAAAACTGGAAATAGAACTGCCTTATGATCCAGCAATCCCACTGCTGGGCATACACACTGAGGAAACCAGAAGGGAAAGAGACACGTGTACCCCAATGTTCATCACAGCACTGTTTATAATAGCCAGGACATGGAAGCAACCTAGATGTCCATCAGCAGATGAATGGATAAGAAAGCAATGGTACATATACACAATGGAGTATTACTCAGCCATTAAAAAGAATACATTTGAATCAGTTCTAATGAGGTGGATGAAACTGGAGCCTATTATACAGAGTGAAGTAAGCCAGAAAGAAAAACACCAATACAGTATACTAACACATATATATGGAATTTAGAAAGATGGTAACAATAACCCTGTGTACGAGACAGCAAAAAGAGACACTGATGTATAGAACAGTCTTATGGACTCTGTGGGAGAGAGAGAGGGTGGGAAGATTTGGGAGAATGGCATTGAAACATGTAAAATATCATGTATGAAAGGAGTTGCCAGTCCAGGTTCGATGCATGATACTGGATGCTTGGGGCTGGTGCACTGGGACGACCCAGAGGGATGGAATGGGGAGGGAGGAGGGTTCAGGATGGGGAACACATGTATACCTGTGGTGGATTCATTTTGATATTTGGCAAAACTAATACAATTATGTAAAGTTTAAAAATAAAATAAAATTGAAGAACAAAACAAAACAAAACAAAAAAAAAAAAACAGGCACCGGCGATTTTATAGTCAAATACTATTATATAATCTTTAAAAAAATACATGTAATGCTAATGCTATTCAAACTATTCTCAACTGTTAAATCTCGCTAATTCACTTTAATAAAATTGTCTCCAAGAGAGACATTTCATAAACCTAGCTCATGTTTTCAAACCAGAATAAAGGTATAAATTGATGCTCAGTCTATTTGCTGATAAGACTTGGATATATATTGTCTCAGGTGTGTGTATGTGTGGGTGTGGGAGTACGCAAATTACAGGAGCTGGGTTAAGTGTTACATAATAAGGATTCAGAAGGGGATACATGATGGGAAGAAAATTAAAGACTGGTTTAAAATATCAAAACAAGATAAAACATATTTCAGATACTGACCATCATATCTTGCATTTTTTTCCTTTCCTTCAGGACAATCTGTTCAGAAATGTGAAACATGGAGAACAGTTCTTCACAGATAACGTAAACTGAACGTTTATATAAGCCGATGATTGAGGAAAATTCTCTGCTTGCTTTTCCTGGCATAATAGTTCAAATGTAAAACAATACCTTATTGTTTAATGTTTATCAATGGGAGGATCATAGCACTTCTATCTTTTAAAACATTTCCTGTCCAAATCCCTGTCTTGTGGATACAGACACACTAAGTACTCAGATTATTTCTGTGAAAGTTGTTGGGACTTCTGTTGTATCCTGTTTGTTCATCCATATTTATCATCATAATAAGTAACAGAAACCGTATGTCCATTTTGTTCTGAAATCAATCATTATCTTCGTGCTTTGATACATATAACAGAGTTATATTAAATGGAGATTAGATTTACAAGGTGAAGTACCTTTATTTTCCATTTGGTTTTTAATTCCTTAGTACTTCTTTGCCACAATTTCAAATTTCAAATACACTCTTAAAGATAAACTTCTTTCATTATAGAATTTCTATGTAATTCTTCTTTTGGAGTGAAATGGTATAACAGAAATATTAATGCATTCATTAAAAATGTATGACTATTTCCATAATTTTTAAATTAAAATTATACATTTAATTCTTTACTATGTCCCTTACATTTAATTCCTGTGCAATATCAGAGAGCCTAAATGACAAGACTAGTATCTGATGGTGTAAAAACTTTCAGAAACTCACAAGGATTAAAGTAAACTAATTCTTCTGATCTGGAGAGAAGATACACATTCTAATTACTTTGATTTTCCTCAATAAAGAGTCATCAGTAATGCTCGCTTTTTGATTGCAGTGTAATCAAAATAATTATTCACTGACTTAGAGCAGCACCTAAGCTCTAGCACATTTCCTTTAGAAATACAGTCGTCTTTTGAATATTTAAATTTGGATTAAAGGGATAAACCTACCACAAAATTTCAAAGGATATAAGGGGTCCTGGGATTGTAACTGTTAACTAAAGAATCCTGCTTGTGACCCCAATTATTATCTGTTGTTTATTTTTGTAATATATTTAAGTCTTAATACTAGACTTTGCTGAAACATTCTTAAAACTGATTTACTAATTTGACTGAAAAAATCATTCATTAATAATGAGAGGAAATTTGTCTTGGTTAATTTATTTACCTATTTGTGGCTCCAGTAACATTGAAATGACCTTTAGAATGTTTGGATACATTATTCATCAACTTAAATGAGCTCTCTGTTTCAATTTGACTGCTAGACATTTTGTGTTTGCTTCAACTCTCCCCATTCCCCACCCACCAAGACATTTATTTTTCTTCACATAACTGTTTCAAGAAGTTATCCAATTTTCAAGACATTTGATATATGATGGTATCAAGATACATTTTAAGGTTTATTTGTGGTGTATCCATTTGCTTAAATAAAATGTAATTTTTGAGGGTCCCTATGTGCCAGACACTTTGGCACTGGTAATAGAATGTTGAATAAGATACAGGTGGTCCTTGTATACATTAGAATTTTTACATTCTAGAGGGAAAATATCATAGACAAATAAAAAAGAAACAATTTGTGACAAGATCCATATGGGAAATGTTCAACTGAGTGTTGTGATAGTAGTTAATAGTGGGACACAGACTAGCACAGACTATTTTAAAATAAAAGGGACCTTCATAAGCTTTTTCAAATGAGCATCTATTTAACAAACATAAAAGATTTAAGTGAAATTTATGTTGATAGATATAACGAGAAATTATTACACTGAATGAGGTCTGTAGGTCCTATGTAAGAAATCATTTTGCCTTCCAGAATAGCAGTTGAGTGAGAAAGGATGTAGCTATATTGAAAACAGTATAATTTTTGTTCTTAATATAATTTACTAGCCATGGAAAGTATAGGTCAAGCATTAAATAAGCCACCTCTATTAGACTTTTCCACAACTGAGTTCTTATAAAGGTTGCAGAGAAGATAGAAGAAAACAATAATTATATGAATAATTGCCACAAGGAAATAGGAATGAAAATCTTTAAAATTACTTTATTATATCTATTTATTCATTTTCATAGATGGTGTTTTTGAATTTTTTTTTTCTGTAAATTTTGTATGACTCTTCCTCCCTCTTTCCCTCCTCCTTTCTCTTTTTCCCTCATTGCGTTAATCATGCTAGACTGGTGATTCCTGATTTAGGACATAAAGATAAAGGTACTAAGTATGTGTCTTTGCATTACTGTATTATTACATCTAGTCTAATTGTAAGTATTGTGTTGTATGTAAGTTACTACATGTGAAAAGATAAGTGGAGGTGTAAAAACAAAAAGCAAAATAAAAGAAGAAGCCTAGAGAATAACCACTTTTGAACTTAATTGCTTCTACTTGGGCAGCCTCACAAAGGTCTAAAAAGAAAATAGCATCTACCACTTATTCATTTTCCATTTCTTTCCATTTCTTATTCTCTTTTTCTCTCTGCCTTTAAAAACACTTCTTCAAGACCTAGCTTAATTAGTCTTTCAAGATTGTATATTCCATTTTTGTCCCATTTAAATACTTTCCTTCTTCTTTTTAACTATCTTCCAATCTGTTTTATCATTTGACCCTGTTCATACTAACATATGGGTCCTTAGACTTCTTTTCTGGATGAAGTATATGATCCTGGGGAATAACTTCTAAATTTTATACTGAAAAAAATCACTTTTCTCTTCTTGTTCAGTTGAATTGAATTGAAATGACCTAGACCGAAGTGAACTGAAAAGATTTTTACAGGGTCAATACATATTAAGGGTGTGTGCCCTCTTACAGCCAAGAGAAACAAAACGAATGCATTATGCAACTGAGCCTGGACCTGGTTTCATCATATTTGTAAACGAAGTATTATAGGCAGCTACTACTAATCACTAGATTTGACATGTAAGATAAGCCTATTTGGGATCCCAGATACCTTAAATATGTTATTAATTATTTCTTCCTTTAGAAAGTTCATAGTTTACATTAGGGTTTACCCTTGGTGGTGTACATGTGGTGGGTTTGGCAAATATGTAATTCTACTTATCTACCATTACAATTTCATTCAAAATAGTTGCATTGTCTTAAAAATCTTCTGTGCTTTGCCTGTATATCCTGTTGCCTTCCATAAACCCTGAAAATCACTGGTTTTACTACTATCTTCATATTTTTGCTTTTATCAGAATGCCATATAGACTAAATCATATAGAATGTAGCCTTTTCAGACAGTCTTCTTTAACTTAGTAATATATGTATACACTTAAGGTTCTTCCACATCTTTCCATGTCTTGAAAGCTCATTTCTTTCTATAGTGCTGACAATAATAGTCCATTGTCCAGACGTACCACAGTTTACTTATCCAAATACTGATGGACATCTTGGTTGTTCCAAGTTTTGCAAATAATGAATAAAGCAAATATAAACATCTGCGTGCAAGTTTTTGTGTGGAAGTAAATTTTCATTTTGTTTGGATATATGTCAAGGAACACAGTTGCTGAATCCTATGCTAACAATACGTTTCATTTTGTAAGAATCTGCCAAACTGTCTTCCAAAGCTGCTTTGCCATTTTTCATTCCCATCAAAAGTGAATGATAGTTCCTGTTGCTCCATATCCTTGTCATCATTTGAATTTTCACCATTCTAATTGGTATATAGTGGTATCCCAATGTTATTTTAAATTGCAATTCTCAAATGATATTTTATGTTGAGCATATTTTTATGCATATTTGTTATCTGTATATCATCTTTGGTGAAGCATCTGTTCAGTTTTTGCCCATTTTTTCCTTAAAACAGTTTTACTGTGAAAGTACACTTAGTATGACATCTACTCTCTTAACGCACTTTTAAGCTTACAATATTTTATAATTGACCACAATGTTATACAGCAGATCTCTAGAGCATATTCTTGCTAAACTGAAATTTTATGCTTGTTGATAAGTAACTATCCATTTCTCTCTCTTTCTGACCTGTGGAAACCATTATTCTATTCTTGAATTTTAGGAATTGGGTTATTTTTAGCTACTTCATATAAATGGAATAATTAAGTATTTATCTTTCCACGATTGTCATATTTCAATTAGCATAATGTTCTCAAGATTCATTCATGTTGCCATATATTGCAAATTTCCTCTTTTTCTTAAAGGCTGTATAGTATGCCATTCTATGTATCTACAACATTTTTTTTAAATCTACTTATCTGTTGATGGACTAGGTTTTTATACATATTGGTTATTGTGAATAATATAAGTCCCTTGGACAGCAAAGAGATCAAACCAGTCAATCCTAAACAAAATCAACCCTGATTATTCATTGGAAGGACTGATGAATGATTAAGCTGAAGCTGCAATCCTTTGGCCATCTGATGCAAAAAGCTGAATGATTGGAAAAGACCCTGATGCTGGGAAAGATTGAAGGCAGGGAGAGAAGGGATTTAACAGAGGATGAGATGGTTGGATGGCATCACTGATTTCAATGGACATGAGTTTGAGCAAACTCTGGGAGATTATGAAGGATAGGGAAGACGGGTGTGCTGCAATTCATGGGGTCGCAAAGAGTTAGACACGACTGAGTGACTGAACAACAATAATTTCTTCACACAGTTCACAACCACCATTGTCCAAAAGTGAGCAAACAATAAATGCTGGAGAAAGGGTGGGAAAAAAGGAACCCTTCTATGTTGTTAGTGTAAAGGTCAATCAGTAACAGACACTATGGAGAGCAATGTTCAGGTTTTTTTAAGAAATGATAGTGAGAATGCAATTAGAATACTCCCTAACAGCATACACAAAAACAAACTCCAAATAGATTAAATTCTAAATAAAAGTATATGAACAAGCTTTGACATAAAATAAAGAAAGTTCTTTTTTGACCCACCTCTTAGAATCATGAAAAATAAAACAAACATAAATAAATGGAACCTAATTTTCCTTAAAAGCCCCAGCACAGCAGAAGAAACCATAAACGTAACAAAAAGGCAACCCTCAGAATGGAACTATATTTGCAAACAAAGACACCCACGAGGAGTTTATCTCTAAATCATGCAGACAGCTTATGCACCTCGATATCAAAGAAACAGCCCTATCAAACAGGGGCACCAATATGTAAATTTACATTTTTCCATTTGCAGAAATGGAGAAGTTTGGGAAAAATTGAGGGCAGGAGGAGAAGGGGTCACAGAGGATGAGATGATTGGATGGCATCACCAATCAACACAATGGACATGAGTTTTATCAAACTCCAGGAGACAGTGAAGGACAGGGAAGCCTGGTATGCTACAGTTCATGGGGTCACAGAGTTGAACATGGCTTAGCTATTGAACAACAACAATTATGAATAGTGCTCAGTGAACATGGGGATGCTATCCCTTTCAGATGAGAGAAAATATCTCCTAACCATATATCTGATAAGGGATTAGTCTCCAAAATACGTAAAAAAAAATATATTTTTACTATCCTACAACTGCGTAGTAAAAACAAAACTAGTGACCCAATTAAGAAGTGCACAATAGACTTGAATAGATAATTCTCAAAAAAAAAAAAAAACATATGAACGGCTAACAGGTACATAGAAAAATGCTCAACACTGCTAATCTTTAAGGAAATGTAGATCAAAAACATAAGATATCACCTCACACTTGTCAGGATGGCTATTATCAAAAAACAAAGCACAATTGTTGGAATGAATGTGGAGAAATTGAAACACTTACACACTGTTGGTGGGAAAGCAAAATATAAAATGTATGGAGGTTCCTCAAAAAATTAAAAACAGAACTACCATATGGTCCAGCAATTCCACTTCTGGGTATTTATCCAAAATAATTGAAAATCTTTTTCTATTTTTAACTGTTTTTTTTTTATTATTTCTTGAGTTTTAAGAATTCTTTATATATTTGGGATAATAATTCTTTATCAGAGACATCCTTTACAAATATTTTTCCCCAGTCTGTGGCTTGTCTTCTCATTCTTTTCAGTGTCTCATAGAGAGCACTTTTAAAAAACATTTTATTGAATTTCCAGTTAATTATTATTTTCTTGAAGAATGTTGATATATGGCAAAACCAATACAATATTGTAAAGTTAAAAAATAAAATAAAAAAAGAAAAGAAAAAAACTAAATAAAATATAAAGGGATAGATAAAAAAAAAGAATCACATCTTTGTCAAGGCTATCTAGATTTTCACCTATGTTATCTCTAGGAGTTTTATAGTTTTGTTTTATAGTTTTGCATTTTCCATTCATGTCTATGATCCATTATGGATTAATTTTTATGAAGGATATAAGTTCTGTGTCTAGCACCATTTGTTGAAAAGACTATCCTTGTCTGTGCTGTTTTGTCAAAGGTAAGTTGACTATATCTGTGTGCGGCTGTGTCTGAGCTCTCTATTCTGTTCCATTGATCTATTTGTCTAATCGATACTATTTGACACTGTCTTGATTGCTATAGATTTAATGTAAGTTTTGAAGTTGGGGTAATATCAGCATTCTAGCTTTGTTCATCTCCTTCAATATCTTATAATATTGAATGTTCCCATTCATGAACATGAAGTATCTCTCCACTTATGTAGTTTTTGATTACTTTCATCAGAGCTTTATAGACTTCCTCTTCCAGATCTTGCACATAGTTTGTCAGATTTATACCTAAGTAAAGTAAATGAAGTACTTAGATATAAATCTGAAAAACTATGATTTTTAATCTTGAATTCTACTTGTTCATTCCTTGTATATAAGAAAGAAATTGACTTTTGTGCATTCATCTTGTATCCTGCAATCTTGCTTAATCACTAGGTAGATCCAGGAGTTTTTTTGTTTTTTTGTTTTTTTTTTGACAGTTCTTTAGTGTCATCTATGAACACAGTTAAATTTCTTCCTTCCCACTTTACATATGTTATATTTTCTTTTCCTATTGCATTAGCTAGGGTTTTGGGTATGATAATGCATAGTAGAGCAGTGTTATGGGACATTCTTGTCTTGTTCCTGGTATTAGTGGTGAAGAACATAGTTCCTTATCAATAACTGTGATGTTACCTGTTGGTTTTTGTGAATATTCTTTATTAAGTTGAGGAAGTTCCTCTGTATTCTTAGTTTGTTGAGAGTTATTTTTTTAACATGAATAGCTTTAGATTTCATCAAGTGACTTTTCTGTATTTATTGATATAGTTAATGTGATTTTTCTTCTTTAGTCAGTTGATGTGATGGGTTGCATTAATTGATTTCCAAATGTTGAACCAGGGTTACATACTTGGGATTGTATAATTCTCTTCATACAATGTTAGATTTAATTTGCTAATGTTTTGTTGAGGATTTTGCTTTTATGATCATTAGAGACATTGGTTTATAGTTTTCATTTGTTGCAATGCCTGTGCCTCATTTAAGTCTTAGGATGATGCTGGCCTTATAGTATGTTATGACATGCTTCCTCTGTTTCTATTTTCTGGAAGAAGTAGTAGAAATTTGGATAAACTTCTTTAAATATTGGTAAAAGTCACCAGTGAACACATCTGGGAATGGTGCTGTCTGTTGTGGAAGGTTATTAATTATTTATTCAATATTTTAAATACACATAGGCTTATTCAAACTATTTCTTCCTAAAATAGTTTTGACTGATTGTGTCTGTCAAGGAATTAGTGCATTTCATCTATGTTATCAAATTTGTGAGCATAGAGTTGTTCAAAGTATTTTTATTATCCTTTTAATATTCGTGGTATCAATACCTTCTTGCATTTCTGATGTTAGTAAATTATGTCTTCTCTATTTTTCCTAGTTACTGTGGCTAGAGTTTTATGAATTTTATTGATCTTTTGAAAGAATGACTTTTGATCCCATTGATTTTTGTTTATTGATTTATTTCAATCATTGATTTCTAATCTAATCTCTATTATTTGTTTTATTCTGCTTTGTTGTTATTGTTTAGTCGGTAAGTAGTGTCCGTACTTTTGTGACCCCATGGACTATAGTCTGCCAGGCTCCTCTGCCCAATGGATTTCCCAGGCAAGAATATTGGAGTGGGTTGCCATTTCTTTCTCCAGGGGATCTTCCTGACCCAGAGATCGAACCCAGGTTTCTTGCATTGCAAACAGACTCTTGACCATCTGAGCCAACAGGGAACCCCATCTGAAGAGAAGTTCAATGTAATTCTTTTATTGACTTTCTCTAAGTAAGGTGTACCCCTGCCCCCGGCTTCTTTCAAGTGTTTTTTTTTTTTTTTTCCCCCATTGTTTTTGATTTTCTAGTTTGAATAAAATATACCTAGGTATAGATTCCTTAGTATTTGTCCTGCTTGGTGTTCTCTTAGCATTATTTTTAAAATAAATGGCCTACTAAAAGGATACTATTTCACTTCTGCTGGTAATTTAGTATTTCAACATTGAATTTCATCTTTTGATATACCTTTATAAACCCATTCTCACAGCTTTAAATTACATTTGTATAATTTATTTAATTTTTAATCACCAATTACTTGTAAGATTTCTGCGATATATGAAGAAGAGAACTCTTTTACCCTTTTTCATTGAATTAATGTTTCATTTTAAACCGCCTTCTCTTTTGAAATGTATAACTACATAATAGTATATGAGAAGCCAAATAATATACAAATATACAATGTTTTTATTCAATCTAGCTATAATGTGCTTTATTGCAATAAAAATATAGCTCTGAATTTCATGGAGTTATTTAATTCTTTTTAGATGTCACTCAGGATTTTAAATGAAGAAGAATGAAAATACCAAGTATCAGTGCTGATATAAACTAACTGGAATAACCGTATACTACTCAAAGGACTAAAAATTTGCATACTTTGGAAACATATTGGGTAGAGCCTACGTAAACTGAACTTGTACTTAATGCTGTAACCAAGAAATGTCAATTCTAGTTATGTACTTAATTGTAAAATAGACAAATGCTCATTGAAAACAGGTACAAAAATAATCATGGTGGTATGATATATAATGGCCCTACCCAGGACTGGCAAACTGTGGTCAGCAGGTCAAATTTTGCCTGCCATCTATTTTGGTAAATAAAATTCTATTGGAACACAGTCATGTTCATTCTCATCCATATCTGCTTTCTCACTGCAATGGCAGAGTTGTGTAGCTGCCATATAAACCATATATCTAAAGCCAAACAGTTTTACTGTCTGGCCTTCTACATAAAATTTTTTTCAACTTCTAGCCCAAACTATATTAACCAAATGTGGATCAATATAATGGAAAAATAGTACCCCGTTTTACAGTGGATCTTTATATAGCAGCAGTTTTAAACTTAGCATGCATCACAATCCTGAGGGCAATTTAGCATAAATTGCTTGTCACCACTCCCCAGAATTTCTAATTCAAAAGTTCTTGGGTTGAACCCAAGAAGTTGCATGACTAACAAGTTCTCAGGTGATCCTGATTCTGCTGATCTAGAAGCCACACATTGAAAATACTGTTATAAAGTAATGAATATGAGTGAATTACTTCAATAAGCAACAACATGGATGAATTTCACAAACATAATGCTTGACAAAAGAAGCTAGACACAAGAGTACATGTTTATTGTTCCATTAATATAAAGTTATAAAACAGGCAGTAGAAATCAAGGTACAGACTGGTTTAAATAGTGACTAGAACAAGGTGCAATGGGGATTCCTAGAGTGTTATTTTTTCTTGATATTGGTGGTGGTTACACATTTCTGCTCACTTTATGAAATTTCATAAAGCTAAATATTCACAATTTGTGTAATATGCTTAAATAAGTTATGTAATAAAATGATAATTTCAGTATCCTTTAAATTACAAAAAAAAAAAAAAAATCAATACTGCCATAGTTGATAACGGTGTCAAACAAGAAACACTATAAAATGTACAAAAGAGAAAACCAATAACTCAGACTTAACCAATAATGGTTTAACTTTCCCAAATATCAAGAAGCAAAGAGGGTGGATACTGGGCCTTCTAGAACTGCTGCAACTTCTATAGAATGTCCTCAGTCTCCTATCTTTCTGTTCAGTCATCCTTAGTATATAATTTCTATATTCAAAGTTACAAAATGGGGAATTTCCCTGATGGTCCAGTGGTTAAGAAGTCACCTTGCAATGCAAGGAAGGTAGGTTTCATCACTGGTTGAGGAACTAAGATCTCACATCCACACATCCCACATCATGAGGCAACTAAGCCCAAAGGCTGCAACAAAGATCTGCATGCTGCAACTAAGACCCAAAGCAGCCAAATTTAAAAATAAGTTACAAAGTGGATGCTCCTATTCAAATCATATCATTCACATTCCATTGAAGAATAATAAAAAGTGATAAAGATTAAAACATTGACATCTTACAAGAAATGCCAAATCTCTCCCTAAAACCTTTTTATATATTCATAATTTTGTCACATGATCACTCCTAGATGCAAAAAAAAAGCTTCATAAATGAAGTAATTAAGCTTTTTTTGATACCTTAAGAATACTACTAATAAGAAAGAAGTGGATGTTTTGTAAGCAGTTAGCAGTGTTTCACATTGTAGTTGACTAAAGTTACAAAGTATCCCATAATCACAAAATGGATGTTTTCAACACATTTAAAACGGAATTTATCTTTTCAATATTGTTTTAAACTGAACTTGAACTATAAATACATAAATATATTTTTATGTATGATATACATCTTTGTATTATAAATGTCCCCAAATCTTTTTTGTTAATTTAAAAATATATATTTATTTTTAATTAGAGGATAATTGCATTACAATATTGTGTTGATTTCTGCCATATGTCATTATAAATCAGCCATAGTATACATGTATCCTCTGCCTCTTGAACCTCTCTCCCACTTCCCAGATCATCCAACCCCTCTAGGTTGTCACAGAGCACCAGATTGGAACTCTCTGGGTTATAAAGTAAATTTCCACTGACTATCTAGTTTTACATATGGTAATGTAAATGTTTCGATGTTACTCTCTGAATTTGTCCCATCTTCTCCTTGCCCACACTGTATCCTCAAGTCTGTTCTCTATGTCTCCATCTCTATGTCTGCATCTCCATTGCTGCCCTGCAGATAGGTTCACCAGTATCATCTTTCTGTTTCCATTTATATATGTTAATATACCATATTTGTCTTTCTCTTTCTAACTTATCTAACTCTATATAATAGGCTCTATGTTCATCCATCTTATTAGAACTGAGTCAAATGCATTCCTTTTTATGGCTGAGTAATATTCTATTATACATATGTACCACAAATTCTTTATCCATTCATCTGCCAATGGATATCTACAATGCTTCGAGTCCTAGCTATTGTAAAGAGTGCTGATATGAATATTGGATTTCATGTGTCTTTTTCAATTACATTTTTCTCAAGGTGCATGCCCAGTAGTGGAATTTTGGGGTCATATGATAGCTATATTCAAAGTTTTTGAAGGAACCTCCATACTGTTCTCCATAGTGGCTATATCAATTTGCATTCCCACCAAGGGTCCAAGCAGATTCCCTTTTTTCCATACCCTCTTCAGCATTTCTTGTTTGTATACATTTTGATGATGACCATTCTGACAGGTGTGAGGTGATGTCTCATTGTAGGTTTTTTTTTTTTAATTCATTCATTCTAATTAGAGGCTAATTACTTTACAATATTGTGGTGGTTTTTGCCATACATCAACATGAATCAGCCATGGCTGCACATGTGTCCCACCATCCTAAACCCCCTTCCCACCTTCCTACCCACCACATCACTCTGGGTTGTCCCAGAGCTTTGCTTTGCATTTTTCTAATAATGAGTGATATTGAGCATTCTTTCATGTGTTTATTAGCCACTTGTATGTCTTCTTTGGAGAAATTTCTGTTTAGGTCTTCTGCCCAATTTTTTATTGGGTTTTATGTTTTTCTTTTATTGAGTTATATGAGCTGTTTATATATTTTGGAGTTTAATCCTTTGTCAGTTGCTTCATATCCTATTATTTTTTCCCATCGTGAGGGTTGTCTTTTCACCTTGTTTATAGTTTCCTTTGCTGTGAAAAAGCTTTTAAGCCTAATTAGGTCTCATTTGTTTATTTTTATTTTTATTTGCTTTACTCTAGGAGGTGGATCATGAGGATTTTGCTGTGATTTATGTCAAAGAGTGTTCGCCTATGGTTTCCTTCTAAGAGTTTTATAGTTTCTGATTTTACATTTAGGTCTTTAATCCATTTTGAGCTTATTTTGTGTATGGTGTTAGAAAGTGTTCTAATTTCATTATTTTACATGCAGCTGTCCAGTTTAACCAGCACCACTTACTGCAGAGGCAGCTTTAGTCTACTGTGTATCCTTGCTTCCTTTTTCAAAAATAAGGTGCATGGATTTACCTCTGGGCTTTCTTTGTCCATTCATCTATATTTCAGTTTTTGTAGTAGTACCATAGTCTGAAGTCAAGCAGATTGATTTCTCCAGCTCCTTTCTTTTTTCTCAAGATTGCTTTGGCTATTTAGATCTTGTATGTTTCCATACAAATTGGGAAACTGTTTGTTCTAATTCTGTGAAAAAAACTATTGGTAGCCTGATAGGGATTGCATTGAATCTGTAGATTGCTTTGGGTAGTATAGTCATTTTCACAATATTGACTTTTCCAATCCAAGAACATGATATATCTCTCCATCTGATTTTGTGTCATCTTTGATTTGTTTCATCAGTTTATTATAGTTTTCTCTATAAAGTTATTTTGTCTCCTTAAGTTTGTTCCTAGGTATTTTATTCTTTTTGTTGCCATGATGAATGGGATTATTGCCTTAATTTCTCTTTCTGATTTTTCATTGTCAGTGTAAAAGAATACAATAAATTTGTGTGTATTGATTTTATTTCCTGCAACTTTGCTATATTCATTGATAAGCTCTAGTAATTTTCTGGTGGTGTTGCTAGGGTTTTCTATGTATAGTATTATGTCATTTGCTCTAGTAATTTTCTGGTGACATCTTTAGGGTTATCCATGTATAGTATCATGTCATCTGCAAACAGTGATAGTTCTGGATTCCATTCATTTATTTTTATTCTCTGATTGCTGTATCTAGAAATTCTAAAACTATGTTGAATAATAGTGGCAAGAATGGGCACCTTTGTCTTATTACTCATCTCAGAGGAAATGCTTTTAGTTTTTCACCATTGAGAATAATGTTTGCTGTGAGTTTGTCATCTGACCTTTATTATGCTTAGTTACATCCCTTTTATGTCTACTTTCTGGAGAGTTATTTTTTTTCCATAAATGGATGTTGAATTTTGTCAACAGCTTTCTCTGCATCTATTGAGGTGATCATATGATTTTTACCTTTCAATTTGTTTGTATGGTGTATCATATTGATTGCTTTGTGTACATATAAGGATCATTGCATCCCTGGGATGAAGCTCACTTGATCATGACATTTCATTCTTTTAATGTGTTGTTGGATTCTGTCTGCTA